>NW_017678292.1:0-22836 GCF_001879085.1 Nicotiana attenuata
CTGACAGAACTGACTTAGTTTCTTTGTTCTTTCCTTATTTCTTACTACTTCCTTACTGCTTTCCTTACTTACATTTTAAATATGAGGAATTGTGTAATTATTGCTTTTGAACGTGCAAATACATGACAACTTGTTTAATTACCGCATAGAATGTTTTCAACATCATATTTCACTCGTGCCAAACAAAATACCATAGCAACGTTTATAATGAGTGTTTGCACCTTTCCGATATTATCACCCCTAACTCCGACAAAGGCATATTTGCGGTGAAACCAGTCGATCAACGGTGTAGTCGACGGTTCCGCGCCTTTCCCTCTTGAGTTGTCCGCTCAAGGGTACCAGTCTAATACCCCATAGAAACCTTACTCTGTTTAATTGTTCATGCATCATGGTCAATCCTAGCCGAGTCAGTTATGTTGTCCGCATCATGACTCTTTAAGATAGCCTTGTCCAAAGTCCACCGGGTTTTCCCAAAACCCAAACGGACACTACCACGTTTTGTGCATTTATTTGGAGAACTAAAATTCTTTTATGCCAATTATTGATATTAAATAGTCGAGTTTGGTGGGGGTAAGGGCCTAACCTTTTGTCTTGCAGAAATATGAGGCATGAAGTCCCTAGATTCGGTATGGCCACCCACATCCGCCCAAACTGCTAAGCTGGTGGAAGGATCTTCATTCCAGCGATCAGACTCTTGTCCGGAAATACCTGGGATACCTACCTTCTCTCTTGGAAATTCAACCCAACAACAAAATCATAGAGGCTGCTACCCTATTCTGGGATTATGATAGGTCTGTGTTCCGCTTCGGAGACATTGAGATGACACCCCTGCTCGAAGAAATAGGAGGACTGGCTGGAATGCCGTAGGAAACTCCGGGTTTGTTAATCCAGAAAATCGCAAAGGTAGAGGTTTTCTCAAAATGACGGGTCTAAAGAATAATCCAGACTTGACATGTTTGAAATAATCATACATTCCCTTTGACTATTTGTACGAGAGGTACGACCACAACAAATCTTACCGTACTTATCCTGATGAGTTCGCCCTTACATCATTGGAGCATATTCACCGAAGGGTATTTGTCTTCATGTTCTGTATCTTGGGGATGATAGTATTTCCAATGAAGAAAGCAAGAATCCATACCAGGCTAGCTATGGTCACCAAAACTCTAATGGAAGGAATTGACGGACAATCGTTTACTCTTGTGCCAATGATCATTGCAGAGATATACCGAGCCCTAGAAAGGTGTCAACAGGTAGCCAAACATTTCGAGGGTTGTAATCTTCTACTTCAACTATGGCTCATGGAACATCTCCAAAAGGGTGAGTACCGATAGGAAATCCATCGAAGAGACTGGGACGATCATATCGCCTTTCATCACCCAAAGCGACTAAATTACATGCCCAACATGTTCGCCCAACCGGAGAATGCTAGAGAATGGGTCGAACTCTTTGATAATTTGATTGAAGACCGGGTACAATGGATGTTCGAGTGGTTCCCTACTGAAGAATTCATCATTCGATCCAGGGATGCGCCATTTCTGATATTGATCGGTCTGAGGGGAGCCTACCCTTATGTCCCTCTCCGAGTTATGAGACAGGCTGGTAGGAAGCAGGTTATACCAAGGGTCGACAAGATGAGTCATTTCCGAGCTGACTTCCAGGCTGACGATAGTCCTTACAAGTGCCAAGCTCAACATATGTGGTAGTGCAAGATCGCCATGGGAATGGACACCATCGAACCAGACAGATACCGTGTTGGTTGAAACCCACACTATTCAGGCTGGCTGGAGGACAATCACAATGGTCTGGGTCAACTCGGGTTTGTTCGAGGTCACAGGATCATCGATGAAAAGGCTAAAGCACAGGTCAAGTACAACCAACTGCGCAAGAGGATTCGGGAATGTGAAAGCGAGCACCGCGAAATACAGAAAGCCAATCAAAAACTAATTGAAGAGTGGAACGATATGGCTGTCAGCGCCAACAAGCGATCGGTCTATTTGGAGCGAGGTATAGTAGAGTTGGAAAAGAAGTTTCTGAAGAGGGTCGAATATTGCCGGAATGCTGAAGGAAATGAAGGCGGACATCTGGCCAGAGCTTACCTGCTACTAGGACTGCGCGAGCTGGGAGAGCTGTTCGACAAAACCACCAATGCCGAGTCTGGGGAAGGTTCCTCCGGGACCAAATAGACAGGAATTTTCATTTTTTCGCTTTATGAGATGTAATAAGGCCGATGGCCATTAGTGACTTTTTATTTTCTTGTTATTTAGTGTCGTTTTGGGATTCGTCTACCTTTTATCAATGAAATGAGGCATTTAGCATTCTAAGTTCTCCAACTTAACTTGTCGCTAGGCCTACCTCGGGCACAACAAGGTCCCCAAAATTAGGACGCGCTTTATATTTCCGCACTACGTGTTTAAATATTGCAATATTTTTTTATATAATCCTTACTGACTTGTTACCCTTTTGTTTTACTTTTTGTTTATTCCCCCTCCCCAAAGGTTAGTTCGTGAACTCTAGCAACATCATTATATTTTACTAGATCCAGGGGCCCTCCACTTACTCATCTTCCTAGTCCTGTCAGACACAAAAACAAAGGAAAAATGGAAGATTCGAACAACTCAGCTGAACGGGTAGAGGTCACTCATGGTACTCTGGTCCCCAAGGAAAATGCATCCCAACTAGAACAAAAGCTATTGAAGTTTCAGGAAGAACTTGATCAAGTCCGGAATTTGGCGAATCTATCATTTTCCCTCACCACTCAAGAGGTTACTTTCCCAAAAACTCAGAATCCTGTACCTCCGCAAAACATCCCAAAGCCACAAAACCATCCTGCTCCTCACCACTACTGCAATACTTGCCATACCTCAAATGATACCTCACTGCTCATCCTAGAACTCCAGAACTCCATAAATGGCCACTGCCACACCCAACATAATACCACCATCTATGTGGAGACTGTGCCACACTCCACCCAGCCCATCTCAAGCACACCCGAGACCGAGGATAAGGACTTGCGCATCAGAAATCTGGCCAAAGAGCTTAAGAAGTTGACTAGCAGAATTCAAGGCGTTGAAGGTAGTAAGGGAATTGAGGGGCTAAACTATGAAAATCATTGCATACAGCCCGATGTCGAACTGCCCGAGGGGTACAAAACTCCCAAGTTCGAAATGTTTGATGGTACAGGGGATCCAAGGGTCCACTTGAGAACATACTGTGACAAGCTGGTCGGAGTAGGAAGAGACGAGAAAATCCGCATGAAGCTTTTCATGGGAAGCCTGAAGGGAGACACTTTATCTTGGTACATTAGCCAGGATCCGAAGAAGTGGTGGAGCTGGGCAAGCATGGTGTTTGATTTTATGGACAGATTCAGGTTCAACACAGAGAATGCACCAGATGTGTTCTATATTCAAAACTTGAAGAAGAAACCCACAGAGACCTTCCGTGAGTATGCTACTCGATGGAGGTCAGAAGCTGCTAAGGATAGACCTGCTTTGGAAGAAGAGCAAATGAACAAAATTTTCGTTCGGGCCCAAGACCCACAGTATTATGAGAGGCTGATACTGATCGAGAATCACAAATTTTCTGACATCATCAAGCTAGGAGAAAGGATCGAAGAAGTCATCAAGAGTGGTATGGTTACGAACTTTGAAGCCTTGCAAGCTACCAATAAGGCTTTACAATACGGCGGTACGTCTAAGAAAAGGGACGTAGTTGCTGTAATGGTTGCACAGAGAACCAAATCCCCTATCAAATACCAAACATATCCAATGCCTCTACCCACATATCAACCTACCCCAAACTACCAAGCACCCTCACCCTCTTACCATACTCCACCACCCACTTATCAGTCAGCTCCACCTCCCGCATATCAGCCCACTTCACCTAAATACTCCCAACCAGCACATGTTTACCAAGCCTACAACACCCAACCATCCCACTATCAATCACCTCCCCCACGTCAAACTTCCCTAGACCTCGACCAAATTTTGACCGCAGACCTCCCAAATAGTATACCGCCATTGCTGAACCAATTGACCAGCTGTACGAAAGGCTCAAAGCTGCTGGTTATGTCACCCCTGCCATAACACCTGAAAACCCTTCTCAGTAGGTCAATCCAAATAAATCCTGCGCATACCATTCTGGCATGAAAGGACATACCATTGAAGAATGCCGCTCTTTGAAGGATAAGATCCAGACTTTGATTGATAACAAGATCATTATAGCAAAGGAACCTGCTCCGAATGTCCGCAATAACCCTCTGCCATACCACAAGGGCGGAGGTGTTCACATGATCGAGATAGAGGTTGACTGGGACCCTAAGGGATCAATCGGTTTAATCACAGAAGGCGACGATCCAAAGAAGCCAGTAGTTACCCTTAATCCGATTGTGGTCCAGATTCAGCCTTCTGGGGACGCCGAGGTAAACATGTCCATGCCACTCGAGTTTGAAGAACCATCCTCTACAAAGACGCCAGCGCCGATTGAGGTTGAGTTTATGTCACCAGCAAATGCACCTACACCCTTTGAAGTTGCAGTTTTACCGCCTAAGGGGCCTGCTCCGTTCGGGGTAAAGATAGCCACGCCAATTTCAGTGGCAATGTCAGCCATAACACCGTTCCATACAAAGGCTATACCATGGGACTACACAACCGAAGCCAGAAGAAAGGAGAAGGTCAAGTTCGGGGGAGCCGTTGCGGCACAGGGTATGACAAGAACCGACAGGGTTTACACCCCGTAACATTTGGCTGAGTCAAGCAAGCAGGCCTCTAGTCGGCCAACCATCACTGAAACTGGGCCCGACGATCTCTGGAGAAAGATACAAGCCAAAGAATACTCAGTCATTGATCAACTGAACAAAACACCGGCACAGATTTTTGTCCTTGCTTTGCTACAAAGCTCTGATGCACACAAGAATGCCTTGCTAAGAGTGCTGAGTGAGGCATATGTACCAAGTAACATCACCGGCGGAGAGATGGCAAACATGGTAGGCCAGGTTCATAAAATCACTTTTCATGAAGATGAGATGCCGCCAGAGGGGTTGATTCACAACAAGGCATTGCACATCACCGTGCAGTGCGAAGATTATTTTATCACCAGGATACTGGTCGATGGAGGGTCCAGTCTCAACATTTGCCCGTTGGTAACACTCAGAACATTGGGAAAAGTGCTGTATGAGATCAAGGACGGGGCCATCAACGTCAAATCTTTCGACGGTTCTCAAAGGTCCACCATTGGGGAAATTAGCTTGTGTTTGCAAATGGGGCCTACTTGGTTCGATGTTGACTTTCAAGTGATAGACGTGCCAGCATCTTACAATTTGTTGTTGGGACGACCGTGGATTCATGCCGCTGGGGCTGTAGCATCAACACTACATCACGTAGTGATGTTTGAGTGGAACCACCAAGAGGTGATCATGCACGGCGACGGTAGCAATCCCATATACAGTCACCAGACTATCCCAGCAATAGGAGGCAGAAGAAGGATAGGCGGGGAAACTTACCAGCACATCGAGCGAGTCAACGCCGTTGATAAGGATAAGTGGTGGGACAACAAAATTGAAAGCATACTAAACTGGAGCGGATATGAACCTGGCAAGGGACTTGGCAAGAATCTCTAAGGAATCGCTAAGACCATCAAGCTCAAGAAACATGGAACCACCTTCGGATTGGGGTATGAGTATACCTGGAAAGAATTCAACGACTGTCGCCACCATGGCGTGATCCTTACTACCCATTGGAGCAGCCAATACCCCGCTTGGAGCAGACTTTCCAACCGACCGAAGTTATCTATGGGTCAGAAGAAGAGGAAGCACTGGCAGCAGTGAGGAATTTTTTCTTGGAAGACGATGGCATGGATTGTTGTGTCGTTTTCGAGGAGGAGGGGGAGGAAGGCCCTTCCATACAGGCTGTAAGCAGAGAAGCACGCCTCAATAACTGGACCATCAGAACCACCAAAGCCCGGTGAGCCTCAGGGTAGCAAGGCTGAACAAGCATCATGCACTATGTTTTATTTTACTAGCTGACTTTCCTTTCGCATTTTAAATTTCGCAAGAAAGAGCTCAAATGTTCAAAAACAGTTATGGAATTTATCAAAGCATTCTCTCATTACTTTACTTATACAGCATTACTATTACTTATCTTGATGAACCAATGACTGTGACATGCAACGAGACAATGCAACAAACGGACATAGATTCAAATGAAGATGATATACCGGAAGAGATCGTTAAAGAAGTTGAGAATTTTGAGAACAGACCTAAGTCCAACCTGGACGAGACTGAGATTGTTAACCTGGGAGATGTAGAAAATGTCAAAGAAACACGAATCAGTGTTCACTTATCACCGTCAGAAAAGGAAGAGTTTTCTAAGAGAGTATGAGGACATATTCGCCTGGTCATATGATGACATGACTGGGCTAAGTACATCTATGGTGGCACACAAACTGCTGACTGATCCAACATGTCCACCGGTGAAGCAGAAGCTCAGAAAATTCAAGCTAGATATGAGTTTGAAAATCAAGGAGGAAGTCACCAAGCAGGTCAAAGCCAAAGTTCTCAGGGTAGTAGAATATCCAACATGGTTAGCCACAATTGTGCCAGTACCAAAGAAGGATGGGAAGGTCAGAGTCTGTGTCGACTACCGGGACCTCAACCGGGCCAGTCCAAAAGATGACTTCCCCTTGCCAAACATACACATCCTGATTGACAATTGCGCCAAGCACGAGTTGCAATCATTTGTAGATTGTTTCGCTGGGTATCATCAGATCTGGATGGATGAAGAAGATGCTGAGAAAACGGCTTTCATTACGCCGTGGGGAATGTACTGCTACAAGATGATGCCATTTGGCCTTAAGAACGCAGGGGCCACCTACATGAGAGCCATGACTACCATTTTCCATGATATGATACACAAGGAGATCGAAGTATATGTAGATGATGTCATCATCAAGTCCAAGAAAGCCACTGATCACATGGAAGATTTGAGGAAGTTCTTCAATAGACTGAGAATAGAACTGGATCCATCGAAGATCAAAGCCATTCAAGAATTGCCACCACCAAGGAACAAGAAAGACGTAATGAGCTTCTTGGGGAGACTTAACTACATCAGCCGGTTCATAGCACAATTTACAGTTATCTGTGAGCCAATCTTCAAGATGTTGAAGAAAAATGACGCCACCGAATGGACTGATGACTACCAGAAAGCTTTCGACAGAATCAAGGAATACCTGTCAACACCACCAGTCTTAGTCCCGCCTGAACCAGGTAGACCTCTGTTACTGTACATCGCAGTGTTAGATGGTGCCTTCGGGTGCATCCTGGGGCAGTATAATGAAACGGGAAGGAAAGAGCAGGCCATCTATTATCTCATCAAGAAGTTCACTCCGTACGAGGCCCGGTATTCTCTGTTAGAACGTACCTGTTGTGCTCTAACTTGGGTGGCTCAGAAGCCGAGGCACTATTTCTGTGCCTATACTACATATCTCATATCAAGGATGGATCCTTTGAAATACATCTTTCAGAAGCCCATGCCCACCGGCAAGCTAGCCAAGTGGCAGATCCTGTTGAGTGAATTCGACATTATCTACGTAACTCAGAAGGCAGTCAAGGGACAGGCACTAGCAGATCACCTGGCCGAAAACCCCGTGGATGGAGAATACGAACCCCTGAAAATGTATTTTCCTGACGAAGATGTGTCATTTATAGGAGAAGACATTGCAGAATCCTATGATGGTTGGAGAATGTTTTTCGATGGAGCAGCAACTTTCAAAGGAGTCGGCATAGGAGCAGTCCTAGTATCAGAAATCGGTCAGCATTATCCGGTGTCTGCCAAACTCAGATTCCCATGCACCAACAATATGGCCGAGTACGAAGCCTGCATCTTAGGGCTCAAGATGGCCATTGACATGAACGTTCAGGAGTTGCTAGTAATTGGAGATTCAGACTTACTCATACACCAGGTCCGAGAAGAATGGGCAACCAAGAACTCCAAAATACTCCCTTTTCTGCATCATGTACAGGAGTTGAGGAAGGGGTTCACAAAGACAGAATTCCGACATGTTCCCAGAATCCAGAATGAGTTCGCCGATGCGTTGGCTGCCCTGTCATCCATGATACAACATCCGGACAAAAACTTCATTGATCCCATTCCAGTAAAGATCCATGATCAGCCAACTTACCGTGCTCATGTCGAGGAAGAAGCAGATGGAAAACCTTGGTTTCATGATATCAAGGAGTACTTGGCAAAAGGAGAATACCCAAAACTTGCAAACGCTACTCAGAAGAGCACACTTCGAAGGTTGTCCAACAACTTCTTTCATAGTGGAGGAATCCTATACAGGAGGACTCCTGATTTGGGATTATTAAGGTGTGTCAACGCAAAGGAAGCATCTAAACTGCTAGAAGAAGTCCATGCTGGGACCTGCGGTCCACATATGAACGGTTTTGTCTTAGCCAAGAAGATACTCCGGGCTGGTTACTTTTGGATGACTATGGAAACGGACTGCATCCAGTATGTCTAGAAATGCCACCGCTGTAAGGTACAAGCAAACATGATAAAGGTACCTCCCAATGAGCTTAATGCAACAAGCTCACCATGGCCGTTCGCCGCTTGGGGAATGGATGTTATTGGACCAATCGAACCTGCCGCTTCCAACGGGCACAGGTTTATCCTAGTGGCAATTGATTATATCACCAAATGGGACGAAGCAGCATCTTACAAAGCAGTAACCAAGAAAGTCGTGGCAGACTTCGTCCGCGACCGTATCGTTTGTCGGTTCGGAATTCTAGGATCCATCATTATTGATAACGGTACAACCTCAACAGTGACCTGATGAAAGCCATGTGTGACACCTTCAAGATCAAACACAAGAATTCCACAGCCTACAGATCGCAGATGAACGGAGCTGTAGAGGCCGCCAATAAGAATATCAAGAAGATACTAAGGAAGATGATAGAGAAGCATAAGCAGTGGCACGAGAAGCTACCATTTGCTTTATTGGGGTACCGTACCACAGTTCGCACATCAACCGGGGCAACTCCTTATATGCTGGTTTACGGTACAGAGGCAGTCATTCCCACCGAAGTAGAAATCCCCTCCCTAAGGATCATACAAGAAGCTGAGCTCGACGACGCAGAGTGGGTGAAAAGTCGTTACGAGCAGCTAGCTCTTATAGATGGAAAGAGAATGAACGCAGTTTTCCACGGTCAGCTTTATCAGAACAGAATGTCCAGAGCCTTCAACAAAAGAGTCAGGCCAAGATAGTTCACACCGGGGCAGCTGGTGTTAAAGAAAATTTTCCCGCATCAAGATGAAGCCAAAGGGAAATTCTCTCCCAACTGGCAAGGTCCATACATAGTTCACCGGGTTCTAACAGGAGGAGCCCTCAAACTTGCAGAAATGGACGGAGAAGTTTGGCCAAAACCGATCAATTCAGATGCAGTCAAGCGCTACTATGTGTAATCTTATGTTTTCCTATATGATGTAATTTGAACTACGTCTGACCTGATTCCCGTTTAAGAGGGGATACATAGGCAGCCTTATGGGTTCGGTCACAATTCAATAAAATTTTTATTTTCCCCGCAATTGGAAATTGGGGCAGAATTTTGAGGAAGACCCTCAAAATTCCGAAGTAATTTTAGCCGATCATCGCGAGCAGCCGTCAGAAGCAGCAGCCCAATAAACTGGGGCAATTTGAGGAGAGCCCTCAAAATTCCGGAGCCAGAGAAGTTGCAATGTCTTGAACCACGTCGCAGTCGTCGGTTCATCGGAAGAAAACTATTCTCGGTTATGTATTTATGTTATATTTTTACTAAATCATGCATGTCTGTTACCAAAATTGCTTTGTTTAGCAACGCTACCCCAATGATACGTACAGTATCACCGAAACAGAGCCAAGCAGGTCAAGCAAAGTCATCGGGGATACGAACTAACCTTTCCCCTTTACAAAACTCACGATTTTTCTTTGGATGCAAGCACCCAAGTCGCAAAGTCATCAAATATATTATGCACTCATATTGTTCAGAAATACGACTCTCAGAACCGTCACACCTATTCACAGTTGCTATCCGCACACAATATCCCCAGCAGCCACAATATCACAATCAACTATCAACTACCAGCTAAGAACATTTTATTACTATTCGCCTTTCATCTCTTGCATAAGGCTACCATTCTGCCTTCCGAGACTAAGCACTGTCTCCCTTTACATTCTTGCATTGCATAAGGCTACCATTCTGCTTTCCGAGACTAAGCACTGTCTCCCTCTGCATTCTCTGCATTGCATAAGGCTATCATTCTGCCTTCCGAGGTTAAGCTCTACCTCCATCTGCATGGCTGAAATATCGCCACCTTTATTTACATCTTACATGGCTGAAATACCGCCGCTTTATTTACATTTTGCATCGGTTGAAAGATCGCCACCTTTATTTACATCTTGCATCAGCTGAAAGATCGCCACCTTCATTTACATTTTGCATCGGTGAAAGATCGCCACCTTTATTTACATTTTTGCATCGGCTGAAAGATCGCCACCCTCATTTACATCTTGCATCGGCTGAAAGATCGCCACCTACTGCATCTCATGGGCTGAAAGATCGCTAAATTGTCCAAAGGCGTCATTGTTCAGAGGCACCATTTTCATAGCCCGAGAACACCATGCCATGGCCTGAGGATCCCTTTAATCTTTGCATATCATTATTCAAAGGCATCATGGTTCGAAGGCATCATTCTCATAGCCCGAGAGCATCATTTCATAGCCTGCGAATCCTTTATTATACGCTTCATGGCCCAGGACATCATGGTCTAAAGACGTCATCCTAACCGTCCAACGACAACATTCATGGTCCAACGGAAACTTGCATCATGTTTAAATTTATGTACGATATGCATTTGTATTGTTTGTTTGCAGGTAAACCGGCGAGCCACGGCCGTCTTGGCAAGAGCGATTCCGCCCCAGTTCCCGCAGCCCTACTAAACCTTAACCATTCATCCCAGCCTGAATATTGCGTCCGTTCTTGAGGAGTCTCCATCGGCATACTCCGCCAACGGATCCTGAACTACATACGGCCTGATTCCTGTAAGACCAGGGATATGTAGGCAGCTAAAAAGCCGGAGCACGGCCAGACTTTCTTCAAAATATTTCTTTCGGTCAAAATTGGTCATCATGTCTTTACCCGACAACTCTTTCATCCTTCCCGGGTAAAGAGGGGCAGCTATTGATACCCAATTTTTCCCTGTATATTTTTATATGCGAAATATCTTTAAAATAGCATATATACGCATATATAAGTATATCCAAGCATTTTTACTATTTTTCCCATAATTTTAAGGTTTTTAAAATGATTTATTTTCCTTTTTCATCTATAAAAATCCAATGATTATTTCCATAATTATTATTTTTGGTAGTTTGTTTATTAGAATTTTATATTTATGATAAAAAGTAGATAACATAATTTTTGTANATTTTTAAGATTTCTAAACAATTTTATTGCGCTATTTTACCAGTAAAAAAACCAATAATTATTCCCCAAATTATTATTTTTTGGAGTTTGTTTATTAGAATTTTATATTTATGCTAAAATGTAGCTAACATAATTTTTGTATATTTTATAAATTTATTTGGTATTTTTAAAGCTAAATTGCATATAATTGCAATATTAGCCTATTTTAAGATTTAATTGCATTTTATACTTACAAAATTGAGTCCGGTATTTTTAATTTAATATTTATATATTATTAATTAATTTAGTATCTTTAATTTGTTTCCAGAAAATATTTTACTATTTTTTATAAAATAAATAAGGGAAAAAGTGGCTATTTAAATACTAGCCCTAATTATTTCGATTTTAGCCTAAATCAGCCCCCCAATTAAACCCAATTGCAATCTCAATTCCCCGACCCATTTTTTAATTTAAACCCGCCCCTGACCTAATTAAATCCTACCCGACCCAGACCCTTTCTCATCCAGGCCGTTGATCTCTGAGATCAACGGCCCCTATTCATTCTTTCCTTTTTAATTTCCCCAATACCCCAAACCCTACTCATTCATCACCTAGACGCCGCCCTTGAATCCCTCTTCTCTCAACTCTCTCTCAATCTCTCTCAGAAACCCTACCCGCCTCCCTCCACTTCTACCTTAAACTACCGGAATCCATGGCTTTCCAGGCCATCGGAGTCTTATACCTACCTCCTGTTGCTCTTACACACCTGATCTCTAAAGATTCAAGGCCTGACTTTGAAGGTTTGTACCCAGACCTCTATCGATTCGAAGTTCCACGGTCATCTCCGGCGTTGCTCCAGTGCGCATCATGATTGTTTGAGCCTGATTCTGACCTCTCCGACTCAGATCGGTGACTTTTTCAAAGCCTTTCTGATTTCTGGGGTTCTTCTGAACCCTAACCCTTCGAGGTTTTCTCCGATTCCTTTAGATGTATTATGTATCTATGCTTTCCCTGCGTTTTCAAACGATTTCTCCGGCTTTTCTTTCAAAAAATTACTTTTAAAACCGTTTCTCTTCCGATCTAGGGTTTTCTGGGAAAGTATTTAAGTGTTTTCTGACTTTCTTTTTCTTTCGTGTGTATTTGCCTCTGTGGTGTTCTTGTATTTTCTTTTACCATGTTCTTGTATGCTTCCCTTACTGTGTTTTCCTATATTATGTTCTCGTATGCTTGTCTACTGTGTTCTTGTGCTTTTCTGCTACCGTGTTCTTGTATGTTTTCCCTGCTGTGTTTCTATATTATGTTCTCGTACGCTTTTCTACTGTATTTCCTTTCTCCTTTGTTCTTGTGTTTCTCCTACTGTATTTTTCATTACTAAGTTCCTAAGTTTCTTTATTGAATTCCCTCTACTGAGCTCTGTTAAAGTTTCTTCCAAAAACTTCTTAGCATGCTTTTTCTATTGTTCTTATCAGTCTTTTCTCATTATGCTTCGAATTAGTTTCTTTCACTTTGTTTGCTTTGAACCCTTCTACTGTGTTTGCATGTTACGTTTCTATCATGTTTCTCATGAGTTGTGTTGCTGAAAGAAGCATGTTAGAAGGTTCAGTTCGTTTCTGAAACCTCTAAACATGTTTCGACTCAATTGCTTGCCCTCTCATCTTTGCTTTATGATTTGCCTGAACTAGGTTTGTATTTCACACCCCCTAATTCTTTCAGACCAACTTCGAATCTCTAAACTAAGTTTGGACAACCTTCTTTTCATACAATGCTGATTTTTACTAAATTCTTCTACACTGAATTTTCTATTGATTTTACAAGGACACTACAGTCTTCTTTCATGCTTAATACGTTCGTATGCTCCTTATATATGATGCACTTCCCTCTAAAGTGACTTTCAAATTTGTGATTGGTTCACACTTCCCTCTGAATATGGTTTGATTGATTTCTTTCCATTGTTTGCTGATTCTCTCTGTGACTCTACCTAAACTAAAACCCTTCCCAGCTTTTGCGACGTGGTTCATTCATGGGGTCAGTAATTACAAGATCCTTGGGCTTTGATTTACTAGCTGTTAATCGATTTTCTTGCTTTATTTGTACAACCATGTACTTTAAAACCCTGTCTTTAAATAACCTTTTATGTATCTGCCCTTAATTGCATGTTGTGCACAAAGTGCTTATTCAATTTCTTTCCTTAAATTATTTTCCCCCGTTTGAAATCTAAATCCCTTAATTAAGGGAAGTCTTGTGTAATGATTGACAATCAGTTCCTTAACCATTTTGTTACCTTATTTCCTCATGATTCTCACACTATAAATGCACGACTCTTTAACACACAGCAGACACGACTTACAATCCTTCACTACACAATTCACAACCTCTTCTAAACTCATACTTACTCATAATAGTATTCTCTCTTTTCCTGCACTGTGGCCTGTTCACAAGACCTATTGCTTTTTTGTCTCTATTTGTTTCTTTGAAACTGGTATGTCCTAATTTAAGCTTCAGCATCATCACAATGTGTTTATTTACAACTTTTTGTATCCATTTCTACTTTACTGCTGCTGTAGAGTTAAATATTTAAACTAGCATGTTGATTCCTTTCTGTTTGTTTGAAATGAATCCCTACCCCCTATTACCCCTATGTGTTTTGAGTTATGACTTGAGGCATGGCAATGTAAGTTGTTGTCCATGAATTAAGTTTGATCCATGGGGATGTTAACCTCTAAACAATATGTGTTAACAGGCCTAAGGGTGTGCCAGCATCTCCCATTGCTGGGTATGCCCACCAGCCTGCTTTTGCCTCTTGCAACTCCCCATTCCCTATACCCTTATGTGTACTGATTTAAGCTGTTTTCCTTTTTCCCTGTCCCCTTTCAGAATTCCACTTATGCACTTGCACTCTCTCTTAGTCCCTATGTTCTGCCCCCCTCTTGTGAGCCTTGCCTTGGGACCTTGAGTTCCCTCTGAACTTGGATACCTGAGGGCTGGCCCTTCAACACTGCACTATGTCTTAATGTGGTAATGCATTTGGGTGTGAGCACTGCCTGGAGTTCATGTGAGACTCTTAGGGAACTTTAACACACCCCAAATGAGAGAAAGGCTTTGAAATGTGACCTCTTGGAGTTGGTTTACTTCATACTTTAGACAGGAAGCCTGAATCAGGCTCTCCTTGGTTGTATTTTTTATTTTCTGATGTATTTTCTTTACTTTACTTTTTTTTCTGGGCTGTAATAACGTTGTAATAAAACTCTCGGGAATGGCTAGTGAAAAAGGGAAGGGGTAACCATGTATGCAAAGGGTAGATAACATGTCTTTAGGAATCCTGCATTTTTTCATATATAGATACCATGTCTATAGGAGTTTCTGAATTTCTGCATTCTCTCATATATAGATAACATGTCTTTAGGAATCCTGCATTCTCTCATATATAGATACCATGTCTATAGGGATCCTGCATTCTCTCATATAGATGCCATGTCTACAATTATTCAAAATCAGAATTCTGCATATGCCTATAGAAAATATGCCTATAGGTCCTTCTGAATCTTGCATATCCACTTTCATTAGGCAAACATGTTTATAGGTCTTAATAACCAAATGCAATCAGATGTCATGTTCATATAAAATCCAATACCTAGATATCTTGTTTGTAGGATTTCTGCGTTTCTCTATGTCTGTAAAAGTGTTCTAAAGTCAACAAACGCATAGAAAGCATGCCTATAGGAGCTTTAACTAAATCTGAATCGCCTCACTCGCTTATAAGTCTAAAACCAGTAATAATGCCTGTTGATACCCAATTTTTTCCTATGTATTTTTAATACTCAAATATTCTCAAAATAGCATGTGTATGCATATATAAGCATGCCCAAGAGTTTTGGTATTTTTTCCTAATTTTTAAAGATTTTTAAAATCAATTTATTGTCTATTTTAGCAGTACAAAATCTAGTAATTGTTCCCAAAGTATCATTTTTGGTGAATAATTTATTTCCATTCTCATGTTTACACCAAGATATAATTCAGATGATTTTGCATATTTTTTGCAAATTTGTTTGGTATTTTTTAAGCTAAATTGTAACTATAGCCTGTACTACGATTAATAGCGTTTTACAATTATAAAATCATTTCCAGTATTTTTAGATTAATACTTATACATTATTAATTAGTTCAGTGCTTTTAATTTTTTTTTAAAATTATTTTACTATTTTATATAAAATAAAAGGGAGAAATTTGCTATTTAATACCTAGCCTATTATTATTGCAATTTTAGCCCCAATTTCAACCCACCCCATCAGATTTTAAATTAACCAATTGACCCAATACCCGATCCAAATCCGCCCAGCCCAATCTCTAAATAACCCGGCCCAGCTCTGAATCAATCTGATCCGTTGATCAAATAAGATTAACGGCCCAGATCTTTTTTCCTTAATTAAATTCTAACTACCCCCTCCCCCCCCCCCCCCCGACCCCTCAGCCTTGGAGACCGGTCTCTCTCTCTACTTCGTCTCTTCCCCTCCTCCTTCTCTCTAAAACCTTCTAATTCTTCTTCTCCGATGGCTTTCACCCTCTCTCCGGCCACCTCCAGCCTCACCTCTTTCGACCACCAGCCGCCGTGAAACCTTATCTCGCCGATTCCCTCTATCCTTGAGACCCCAGAAGCCTCCACCATACGAGATGTTCACTAAAGCTTTGCTTGGTTTGTCTCCGGCTTTCTCCGATGGGTTTTGGTCCGATGGTGCTATGAACACCATTATTACTGAGTTTCACAGCCAGGTTTCTCTTACTTCTCACTGGTTTCTTATGAAACCCTAATTTCTACCCAGGCCTCTTAAATCTTTGTATTTTCTTTTAATGATTTTAACTCACACCTTTATGTTTTACACTACTCTCTACTCGATCTTTATGATTGCTCAAGTTTTAAACGTTTTGTCCCCTTTTTGAAACTAGGGTTTCTGAACCCCTTTTCGAAATCACTTTACTTTCTGATTTTGAGTACTATATGTTTGTGTTTGTATTATTTGCTTGTTTGTGTGTTCTTCTGGGTTATTCTCTAAGTTCTATGCTTTAATTTTGTTGTTAGGGTTTCCAACCTTCTACTGTTTCTATGATTTCTTGCTTAGAGTTCTCCGATTTTCGTGGCTCTTGTGTTTAATAGGTCTATTTATTCATTGCTTACCAAATATTCTGCTGATTCTGTGCATCTCTTCGAATCCATGATTTTGTATATGTTTTCCTTAGAAGTTTCTCACTGATTTTGAATCACTTCCTTATTTGTGAGATGTTTTCCTTACTTAGAACTAATTCCTTATGATTTTAGTCTCATCCGTGATTCTTTGACTAATTTTCAGAATTAATTTATATTGTTACCATATTTATGTGCATAACATACTTTCAAACATTCAGTATATATTTTTCTTACTTGAAATATTATGTATTTAGCCTTTATTACATGTTACATGCTTTACTACTCCTATTATGGTAGAGTCAGTAGTCTAAGTGATTCTTTCCTTATCTGATATAACTTGTACCCATTCGAATCATGACTCCCTAATTAAAAGGAGTTTGGTCCTGTGATTGATTCCAATTGGTATTGTTTCTATAATTATGTTAAGTCAGTACTTGTTACCTTATTCTCTACTTGTTTTCAAAACTATAAATACTTTAGCACACTGCATATCAAAGGGCATACTCATTGTTCTCTCTCACTTTCCTACACATTCTCTCTCGCTTCTCTTATTGACTACTGGCTACCCAGTCGGCTAAAAGCCAAGACTGAGTAACTTGTTACTCTACTGTTTTATTGCTCTATACATTACTTCTCTTTTGTCGTGCATGCTATTGTCCATTGCTCTACTTCCCTGCACACTACTGCTCTATTCTCTCACTCTTGACTGGTATGTCTTCTATTTGATTTACAGCATCCAAATCAACATGTTTTTATTGCACTTTCTCTTATTTCTTTTATGCTTCTACTTAGGGCTCTGCTGTTTACATTGCAATTAGCATGCCTCTTTGCTAGTTCATTGATGTGATTACCTTTCCCTTAATTCAGCATGTCTACTGCTTCCCCTACGTGTTTACTACAATTCTTCCTTACTCCCTAACCCCAGTACATTATCAGCATGTATTCATGACCCTCCTAGCTACTAAGTAATCCTGAACCCCCTTCCCTGAACATGATGTGTTGAACCTGTTTGGCATCCCTCAATCTCATGCTGTTAAGCTCCTGGCATGAACACTTTGTGATGAAATGTGTTGTGACTGTTTAAGTCCTGAAATGCCTTCTTTGATGTCTGCGTGTGTGCAAATATGCTCTTACATGTGAACTACTTGTCCCCATTTCCCCTTTCCCCTATTTGTGTTTGCTTCCCTGAACCATGTGTGATATTCTAGTTCTGAGATTGTCCTACTCACCTTCTTCCAAAACTGTTACACTCTTCTATTGTTTTCTTTCAAAAACTGATTCTAGATGGATCATTTTCAAACTGTTTTTCTCAGCTCAATTCCTTTAAAACTATATCAAGCACTCTCACTACTCTTAGAGATTAGGTTCTACCCCCTTCGTGTAAGCATTGCTTTGGGTACCTCTGAGTATTCACTGAACTTTGATGCACAAGGCTGGTAATTCCACACTGCACTTGTTCAACATTTTGGTAAGTGTTTGGGTGCTGGTATTGGCCAGGGACCCAATGGGGCCTTAGGGAGCTTTGCCGTACCCAGACCATGGCAAAGGCTGTGAAACTCGAAAGGAGTGAGGTTGGAAGATTGGGCCTGATTGAAGGCTCCCAATAGAATAACTTCTTATTTTACTCTTTATTACTGTAATTCAACTGTCATTGGTTTGTAATAATTTGTAAACGAATGATTGGGGTTTGGATAGTGAATATGGGGGGTTATGCATGCTTAGTTTAAGTAATGGGTAGAAAACATGCTTATATGACTTTATTTACCTATTTGCGCAATAGATATCATGTGTAGGACATGCATCTCATACATTAGAGATCCTGTTTTAAGCCCTTTACTTTCAGCCTGTTATTATACTCATTTCGTAATCATGATCAGTTAATAACTAGCAAATAACTGTTATAAGGCTACTGCTGCATTCTCATTAGCATTTAGAGACCATGTTTTAGGAACTTCTATGTGCATTAGACATCCTGTCACTTAGGGTTTTATTTTGTCTGAGTTGCAATTGTTAAACGCTTCATTAGCATGCTTAATATAATAATACAAGTCTGGTTAACTGCGTCCTTTTAAAAACTAGAATCAAATATGCATGTTCACCCTTTTAAGATAATTAGGCAATGCATACGATGCCTAGGCAAACTTTAGGCCTAATAAGAATCGATTAATCGTGTGTTTTTTCCAGTTTAAGACTAACCAGCCTCTTTTAATTTGAACTCTGCCACTCCCGTTCTTGTTTTGATTCTCTGAAGTTCACTCTGTTTACTAGAAATCCCTCTTTATCTGGAAACAAATTTTGAAACCGTGCGTCTATTTACTCTCACTGACCTTCTGACTCTTGTTCTATTACGTTCTTTTCAAACTACTGGGTTACCTTTTCTGCCCAGAATCGTGCTATTTTGATACCTGTTCTATATCTAGTTAAGCTACTAAGTCTCTACTGTATTTTTCAAAACCTTGCTTTAACGGTTCTTTTACTTACTCAACATGCTGTTACCTATTCCTTTTCATTAAAACTCCTATCTTTGAGACCTTAAATGTGTTTGAGACGTGCTGATTACGTGTTAATTTTTGGAGGGATCTGTGAGCCTTATTTGTCCTTGTGTGCTCCTTTATGTACGGTCCTATTTGTTATGTATGTCGCTTAGCATTTTATCCTTTAAACCTAAGGGGTCCAGCCTAGTCCTTACTTTGTAGGAATAGTGGTCCTAAGTGCCCTGCGGGACCTATAGGACGGGACGGGTAATAGAACGCAACAAGTATTCGTGACCAACTCACGCGTTTTAAATAACCTTTACGGGGTGGGAAGGGTAGAATATGGAGATGATGACCGATGCGCTAATATCTCATGTAGCCCCTCTTCTGAGGAGTGATTACTGGATATTTCATTGACGTGATCCATATTAATCACAAACCTAGGACCCTTTTCCCTTTACTTGCCTTTATCTGCTTTCTTTAGAACTGCTTAAATCTTTTTTCAAATTTCTGCTCTCTTTACTTTCTTCAAAAGTTTTCAACTTATTTGCAACGTTGTATGCAATCCCTTTATTTGAGCCTTAAATTGCTTGTTTGATTATGTGAAGTCACAATTATAACATGGCCGGGAACCACACTAGTGGATCTTGAGGGGTGCCTAACACCTTCCCCTCGAGATAATTTCTAGCCCTTACGCGAACTTTGGTTCTTCAAACTCAAACCTTTTTAGTGTCCAAATGCACTTTAATCATTAGGTGGCGACTCTTCAATTCCAAAACCCAATTCCCAAAAGGGAACGAGTTGTCCTCCCAAATGTCGTAGACCCAATTTTCGCCTTAGAAAAAAAAGGGGGCGTCGACAGCATGGCGACTCTGCTGGGGAAAACTCTTTAGGCTTTTACCATTTCATGTTATTTGTGACTTTACTATTTCTTTATTGCCTTTATTTAACATCTTTATCTCTTTTCTACTACGAAACTGACTTGGCTCTTTGTTTTCTTTTCTTTAAATGCTTTTACCGCTTTCCTTCAATATTGTTGTAATTATGAGCAATTATTGTAATCGTTACCTTATGAACGTGAAAATACATGACAACTTGTTTCATTCTTGTAATTGCATCTTCAACATCATATTCCACTCGTGCCAAAGAAATACCATAGCAACGCTTATAATGAGTGGTTGCGCCCTTCCGATATTATCACCCCCTAAATTTGGCAAAGGCGTATTTGCGGTAAAACCAGTCGATCAGCGGTGCAGTCGACGGTTCCGCGCCTTTCCCTCTTGAGTTGTCCGCTCAAGGGTACCGGTCTAACACCCTATAGAAACCTTACTCTGTTCAATTGTGCATGTATCACTATCAAACCTAGCTGAGTCAGTTATGTTGTCCGCATAATGACTCTTTAAGGTAGCCTTGTCCAAAGTCCACTGGGTTTCCTTGGAACCCAAACAGACATTACCACGTCTGTGCATTTATTTGGAGAACTAAATGCTGCTTATGCCAATTATTGATATTTAAATAGTCGAGTCCGGCGGGGGTAAGGGTCTAACACTTTGGTTTGCAGAAAATGAGGCACGAAGTCCCCAGATTCGGCATGGCAACCAACAATCACCCAAGGTCGCTGGGCTGGTGGGAAGACCTTCACTCCAGTGATCAGACTCTTGTTCGCAAATATTTGGGAAATTTGCCTTCTCTTTTGGAAATCCAACCCGACAACAAAATCATAGAGGCTGCAACTTTATTCTCGGATAGCGACAGATCTGTGTTTCGCTTCGGGGACCTTGAAATGACACCTTTGCTCGAGGAAATAGGAGGTTTAGCTGGTATTCCTTGGGAGACTCCGGGTTTGCTTGTGCTAGAAAATCGCAAGGGTAGGGGCTTCCTAAAAATGATGGGACTAAAGAAAAACCCAGACTTGACCTGTTTGAAGGACTCCTACATTCCTTTCAACTATCTGTACGAGAGGTACAGCCATAGCAAGTCCTACCGCACTTACCCGGATGAATTCGCCCTCACATCATTGGGGCATATCCACAGAAGAGTCTTCGTCTTTATGTTCTGCTTGATAGTATTTCCTATGAAGAAGGCTAGGATCCACACCAGACTAGCCATGGTCACCAAGACTCTAATGGAAGGGATTGGCGGGCAACCTTTCAACATAGTACCAATGATTGTCGCAGAGATATACCGAGCCATGGAAGACTGTCAACGAGGGGCCAATCACTTTGAGGGTTGTAACTTATTACTTCAACTCTGGCTCATGGAACACCTCCAGAGGGGTGAATATCGGCAAGAGATTCTACGCAGAGACTGGGATCATATCGCCTTCCATCAGCCAAGGCGAATGAACTATATGCCTAACATGTTTGCCCAACCAGAAGACGCTAAAGGGTGGGTAGAATTGTTTGAAAATCTGAAAGAGGACCAGGTGCAATGAATGTTCGAATGGTTCCCTACTGAGCAGTTCATCGTCCGATCTCGGGACGCACCGTTTCTTATACTCATCGGTCTGAGAGGAACTTATCCTTATGTTCCCCTCCGAGTCATGATAAAGCAGGTTATACCAAGGGTCGACAAAATGAGTCACTTCAGGGCCGACTTTCAAGATGTCGATAGTCCATACAAGTGCCAAGCTCAGCATATGTGGCACTGCAAGATCATCCTGGGAAAAGATTCCATAGAACCAGACAGGTACTATGCTAGTTATACTCCATACTATCCAAGTTGGTTGGAGGACGATCATAGTGGGTTAGGACAATCCGGGTCTGTTCAAGGTCACAGGGTCATCGACGAAAAGGCTGAGGTGCAAGTTAAGTACAACCAATCGCGCAAGAGGATTCGGGAGTGCGAGAGTGAGCACCGGGAAATTCAAGAAGCCCATCAAAAGCTGATTGAAGAATGGAAAGATATGGCCGTCAGCGCCAACAAGCGACTAGGGTATCTGAAGCGGGGTTTAGTAGATTTGGAAAAGAAGTTCATCCAGAGGATTGAAAACTGCCAGAATGCTAAAGGAAACGAAGGAGGACACTTGGCTAGAGCCTATTTGCTGTCGGGACTGCGTGAGCTAGTGAAGCTGTACGATGGAGCTAAAGATGTCGAGTCTGGGGAAGGTCCTTCCGAGACCAAGTAGTTAGGATCTTTTCTTTTGCTTAATATGTAATAAGACCAATGGCCATTAGTGACATTTTATTTCCTGCAATTTTTAGTGTCGCTTTGGGATTTGTCTTATTTTGTCAATAAAATGAGGCATTTGGCATTAAAAGTTCTCCAAATTAACTTGTCGCTAGGCCTACCTCAGGCACAATGAGGCACCCAAATTAGGACATGATTTATATTCTTGCACTATGTGTTTAAATATTGCAATGTTTTCTTCTCATAATCCTCACTAACTTGTTACCTTTTTGTTTTTACTTCTGTTTTATTCCCCTCCCGTAAGGTTAGTTCGTACACTCTGGCATCATCTTCTTACTCCACAAGATCCAAGGGCCCTCCACCTCCTCCTCCTCCGAGTCCTATCAGAAATAAGAACAAGGGGAAAATGGAAGATTTGAGCAACAGAAAGGAGAACTCAGTTGAAAGGGTAGAGGTTCCTCAGGGTATTCAGGTTTCCAAGGAAAGTGCCTCCCAGCTCGAACAGAAGTTATTGAAATTTCAGGAAGAACTGGACCAAGTTCGGAATTTGGCAAGCTTGTCATTTTCCCTCACCACCCCAGATGTCAACTTCCCCAACACTCAAAATCCCGCACCTC
>NW_017678293.1:0-6492 GCF_001879085.1 Nicotiana attenuata
AGCTCTGTTTGATTGTATTTCTAACTGTTAGATTACGCCCGAATATCCCCGACAACCCGAGGTCGACCCCGAGGTCGACCTCGAAGTATCAAATCGACCAAGCCTGCGCCCGGGTAACAGGCCCTTTGGTTCGCTCGTTACCTCGTCTATCTATCGCACCATAGTTAAAACTCACAGTACTAGCATCATATGCTCTAACAAACTAGCTTCGGAATAGATCACATATTTTTAGAGTCCCATTTAATAAATTTAATTGTTGTTACCATTTTCACGGTAAATAGTTTGGCGCCCACCGTAGGGATAAAAATAATAGTGATTATTTTCTTATTAGTTTCATTACACAAACGCATACCATCTTTCACACTTTTTCTTGTCCAAGATCCTTTAATTTCAGGTAAAAACGTCTGGTTCGGTGAACAGAGCTGAGAACGATCGCCTCGAAGATCACGGGGAAAATGGTGTAGCTATCCCGACCGCCGGAGCACCACTACAGGATCCCGATAACGCACCCGGACCAATACTAGCGGACGCGGACTCACAGGACGCACAGCAAATCAACGAAACTTCTCACGCCGACAGAAGCGTGCAGCACAGTGACCGACAGGAAGTTCAAGAAACCCCGGCCTGGGAAGAACAGGAAGTTAGCCTTCACGTTATTTTCGAAATGTTGCAGGCACAACAACTGGCCATTGCTCAATTGCAAAGCCATCCGAGGACTCCAAGCGTAGCAACACTGGAGATAGCTTCCCCCGACGAGCGCACCACCGCTCACGTATACACGAAGAAAAATTGTGGATTTTAAGATGACCCCACCACAGAAACATACGCCGATGTCATCGAAGCAGTAGCGGCGGAAACCGACAAGTCGGAGGCCGAACAAAGAAAGGAAGAAACTCCATAAGAAGTCGCATCCTGCTCCCTGATAAGACGAATGGGATCGCGTCCGGCTTCGGATGAACAGACAACCCTGGCCTTCGCTCGGGGTTTAAACAGAGCATACCCGCCGAACCCAGGTTATTTCAAACGACGTTTAGCCAGAAACCCGGCCAAGAGTTGGCCATGCGTCCGTACCCAGCACCGGCCACTAATCGGGGCCGTGGGCGGCCGTCCAGAATCCTCTGCAGAAACAGCACACCCAAGCAGGCCTTCCACGGAGAAACTAATGCCAAACGGATAGAGATACCATCCATGCGCCGCTAATGGGATGAACGCCCCAAGATCCAACATACCTCGCAACGGTAGGGGAGTAGTTCGAGGGCGATGCCCCCGGGGAACCTCCAGCGGAACCAGGTCCGGTGAGGCACAGCCGGCAGATGAACCTCGTCCAGCAGAATGTGGGCCCAACATTGTTATGCCAAATATCGTAGTCACCATAAGCGAAACCAGGAACGATGAGCGACTCAGGCCTACTCGACCAAGGCCCCTTCGAAGGAACCACAACCTGGCGTGGAATCCGCTGGACGCAAGCGGCAGCGGGGCCACGAATGACTCCCATCTCAAAAATACGACAGCCATGCTACTAAGTCAAATTCGCCGACGAGTACTATCGAATGGTCAGGCTCAAATCTGGCCCCGAGGAAAGAAGACAACCGGGAAGGATGAAGTAAACAAGCCGCGACGTATCACCACGACAATGGAGGAGCGGCGACGCCCTCCGAGAACTCATGGAACGGGAAGCAAAAATACGCGCCACCGGGACAAAGACAGATCCACGGAAAGGGGCACCACGACTCCACCCCAGCGTCACGTCGGCACATTGGTAAACCTCTCCCTCATCCGCTTAACCTTAAGATAAATCATGTGCACATAGATTTAGGAAGTTCGGTCACCCGCAACTACGGTATCGGACCAAAGGTCAACAGGGCGGTCCGCATTAACGAACCAAATCGCCCCCACATCCCGAATCCTTGGTGAACTCCAAGTACAAGTCGCAGAAAAGATCATTCTCCCAATATAGCCCACCTGAATCCGAGCTGGGACCTCGGGCTTTACACAATCAAAGGAAGCGCAAAGTATAAATGTTTTATTCGGGCGACAACCGACACTCTACCCGAAGGCATCGACGGTCCCATCTCGATAGAGGAGCGAGATTCCTCGCAAAGGGCAGAACTAGAATAAGCCGACAGGGACGCACCGAGTCGCGGAACATCGCCTACACACCCCGCGGTAAGAAATAACTGCTTTCGCTCCTTCGTTTTCCTTTACTAACCTGCTCGGAGGTTCTCAAGACTCTACCCGAAGATTCCTAGACCGCATATAGGCGACCGCCGTATTTTCTCCCTTCAGCCGAGCTTTCGTCCCGAAAGGAACCTTGTCAGCAAGATTACTGGCAGAACAGCATACCAGAAGAAGGTTCGATGATGCCACGGGATTTATTCCGATAGCCCAGCAACGAACGATGGTTTGCCTCTAAGAGCATCCCCCCTTGGAATGACCCAGATATGGAGGACTAAACCACCGTCGGGAATTATATGCTGGGTTAGAACGGTCCGAGAAGCCGTGCACGCACGGATCGAGTTAACAATGGAGAAACAATGTACATCTATACCAAGCAATAAAAAGATATTTTCTCAGCATATTATTCTCCGGACAAAGAAATCTTAAGTATATCCCCGGCAGGGGGCTCCCCTCCATCGACTGCATTTCAAAATACTCGGGACTCGATGCCTACAACTAGGCACTCGCGTGATCTCAGGATCGAAACTCCGGGATCATAAAGCCCCTACAAGGCAACTCCGAGTTCACAAGAAGCGGTCTTCACGCTTAAACAACTTGATGACTCGGAGACTGTCGTCAATCGCCATATGCTGGAAAATCCGAAACTGTAAGACCCTTTACGGGCAGACTCGGCATAACCAAGTCCATTCTACATCACCCAAGAACTGTAAGACCTCAAAATGCATGACAAACTGTAAGACCTCAACAGGCATGACAAACTGTAAGACCTTAACAAGCATGAAAATCCCGAAGTTTAGGCTATACGTCGCATTTGTAAGTATCCCGAAAGGGCATACCCTCGATGTGGACGCCTAAACTATCACTTGGGATCAAAAATGGCTACGGCCAAAGGCACATGACTACGATCAAAACGGCTGATACAGCCAAAAAAAGATGCGACTCGGGGATGCCCGACCATCGCTAAACAAAAAATTGCAGGCCACTACTTCGAATATACTTCGGAAAGAACCGGTTACAACAGTCTTCCCTCAACAGGCAAACAACGGGCTATGAACCTTTTGAGGTGCTCGAAATATTGCCGATTACGACTTGAAATCAAGGTTCTTTTAGAACCGACGACGGGTCAGGCAAAATCTTTCAAAAAAGACCTTAACGAGCGGAAAACAAAGCCTACACAAAGCCCACGGGCAAAAACAGCGTAAGAGCCATTGTCGCCAGCTAAGCAAGCTTACGGGCCACATATCAAAAGGTCTCTACGACCAAAAAAAAAGTGTAAGAGCCATTGTCGCCAGCCAAAATTGACAACTTGAGGATTAAAGTGAGCTCGAGTCGTAACCCGATTCGGAGACAGGATCCAAAATAGTTAACTAAGCAAGCCTCCGGGACACATATGGAAAGGTCTCAACGGCCAAAATAACGTACAAAGCACTACCACCGTGCGGGCAGGGAAGCGCTTAAGGGTCAATTACAGCTCGAATCGCAAAGCGACTCGGAGACTGGACCAACAATAAGCACAAGACTATAGTATGCCTGAGGGCACGGCATAAACACCACGATCGCCAACCGAGTGAGCCTCCGGGTCACCCGCATATAAGGTCACTTCGATCTGAGGCAAAGAAGGCCACCATCACCCGCCCGTGCGGGCAGGGAAGAACTTAAGGGTCAATTAAAGCTCGAATCACAACGCGACCCGGAGACTGGACCCAAAATAAGTTAAACTATAACATGCCTGAGGGCACGACATAAGTGCCCCTGTCGCCATTCGAGTGAAGCCTCTAGGCTACCCACCTGTAAGGTCATTTTGACCCAAAGCATGAAAGGTCACCGCCTTCCGCCCATACAGGCAGGAAAAAACTTCAGGGTCAATTAAAGCTCGAATCACAACGCGACTCGGAGACTGGACCCAAAATAAGTTGAAACAACCTAACGCCCAAAGGCGAGAAATAAAGGCCATCTTCGCCAACTCAGACGAACGCCAAACTCGAGGGTAAATTAAGCTCGAGTCGGATCCCGAATCGGAGACTGAACCCGACAACAGTTAAAGCATACCAGCCTTAGGGCGAGTCCGGGACCGAATCGACCCAATTGAAATTTCAACCAGCAGAAATACAAAAGATATAAGTTGCAGGGTTCCCCCTCTTATTGCTACGTACTGACGACAAGGTGCAGCCCCAACCTGCATAGAATATTGAAAGCTGTATGTACATAACAAAGAAGGCAAGAAACGATCATTCCGCTTTTTTCCGGCAGTCGTAGCCCAGCGGTCTCCTCCTCATCATCCTCAGCATCGGACAGCAGGAATTTGGCATCATGCTCCTCTCCTTTGGCTTGCTCGATCTCCCTCGAGAGATCAAAACCCCTGACATGAATCTCCTCAAAGATTTCTCTTCGGGATCTACAACGGACATATTCCTCGATCCTCTTCTCCCGGTCGAGAGCTCGCTTCAGCTCGGCTTGAGCATCCGCGACATCTTTCATACAGATCGCCATCTATTGATAAGCGTTGGTACGACTTAGCATCGCCTTATCCCGGGCGTCAATTATCTCAGCCCTGGTCGTCGAAAGTTCAGATTCAAATTTCTCGATCATATCTGCTTGGACTTTGGCATTATCTCGAGCCAAGCGGAGTTGGACTTCGAAGGCGAGGACCTTGGCCAAGGCATTTGCCTCCTCTAAAGCATGAGCTTGCACCTGAGCCCTTAGCTCACCACAAGCAGTTCTGCCGCGGTCGATATCGCCCTTAAGGTACGCCGTAGCCTCCGCCTTTTTCTGCAGCTGATATAACAAAGAGGGGCGTTAACCTAAAGAGGTCGAATAGAGCAAAGCTTGAGCTGCGTAAAGTTACCTGCTCCATCAAATAACTCTTATAATTCTAGCTCCGACCAGCTCAAACATTAGCCTGTCACAGGCCTGCACAAGGAAAACTCAATGACGAATGAAAGACACGGAATACACAGAAACCGCGCCTAAACTCACCACGAAGTGAAGCCGACGGACTTCCTCGAAGTCAGAACATACTCCTGTTGATCCTGCCTCTTCGGCCTCGGCAGAACTGGCCTCGGGCAAAGCATATTCACTCAAAGACTGCCGACCCGGAATCAGGTACTCCGGGGGCAGCAGACTCAGACGGTGCCTTCCTCTTGGAGACACTGGCCCGATCGGCACCACTAGAAACTTCATCACCTCGTGCGGAGGTCAACGAATCCTTCCCCTATTTGGAAGAGCACTGTCTCATCCTAAGGAACTGCCTGATACCTGCAAGCGGCAAATCCAATACAAGTAAAAAAGGGAAAATATTACCTCAAATATATGAAGGCCGAGGCAAAGGCAGCATGCGCACATACCTTGGTATTTCGCTCCCCACCTGACGCGAAGCACAGCTCGCCACCGACGCTCATCGCAGGCCGAGTGGGTCACTAGCCTTCGGACCCAGCCGGGCAGATCAGAGACTTCGCCCAGCGTCCATGAAGTTGCTACAAGAAGGTAAAAACACTATTATTCAACTAACTTTCGCTATAGGTACAACCTGAAAAAGCACCAGACGCTCCACTCACGTGCGTAATTCCACCCTTCGGGAAATGGCAAAAGCTCCATGGGGATAATGTCGACCGTCCAGACCCGAAAGAACCAACCGGCCCATTCTCGACCCCCATCCTCTTCGTCATCGACAACAAAGGGCGTGGATGAACGACACTCCAGGGTTAGTAGGCCCTGGTGATGAAAGGGCCGATACAACCAGATGAGGTGATCGAGCGTGAATTCAAGGTCGGCCTTCTCCGCAAAGAACCCCATCATCAGCACCACCCGCCAAAATGATGGATGTATCTGCACCAAAGTGACCCGATACTTCAAGCAAAAATCAAGCACGGCCCTGTCAAGGGGGCCAAACGCGAAAGGATACAGAACGAACTCCCTCGGCTCCCGAGCATCGAGAATAGCACTCTCCGCTCTCTGCCATGCCATCCCCGAAGTGGTTGCCATAACTATTGTCACACCTCCTTTTTTACACACCACCCCGAAAGGTAGTATATAAGGGAGTTTTTCCACTTTAAGTGACATATTCGAAATGAGATTAATTATTTATCAGAGTCGCCACTTGGGATAGTTTATTTGGTGTCCCAAGTCACCGGTTTATTTTGAATCCCAAATCGAGGAAGATTTCGACTTTCCTTGTGAAGTCTGCGAACCAGAAATTCTGAATAAGGAATTCTATTAACCCGAGGGAAGGTGTTAGGCACCCCCGGATTCCGTGGTTCTAGCACGGTCGCTTAAACTATCATAATTGGCCTATTATCTGATTTTAATACATGTTCA
>NW_017678293.1:8624-11728 GCF_001879085.1 Nicotiana attenuata
CAAACCAATGTTTCTGAGTTAAAATGAAACAAACAGAAAAATGTAAACAATTCGAGTCTCTTTTTTTCTTTATTCAATTATTGAACTAAAGCTACTAACTATTGAAACTGACTAATAACCAGACTAATTAACCGATTAACTAAAGTGAAGGCTTCTTTAAACTAATCATGCATAAAAAAGACGACTCTAAAAACACTCAAGAAATTCAGACGAAGAGGAAGAAACAGATGACAGTACAAGAAGAAAAATGAAAGAAAAGCAAAGAAAACCAGGAAAATACCTAAGGCATGGACAGACTCGGAACAACTTGAAACCCCCGTCAACTTTCTTGACAAGAACAGTCTTTAACCGGATGTTTTCGTGTGAAAACACACGATCAAAGACCATTATAGCCTAGAATCGTCAAAAACCCCCTTGGATTTTGGGTTGGTGGAACTAGGGTTTTCTCTGACTTGAGATTCGGGCAGCTCCGAGGAGATTCGAGAGTAATGGGTTGGGTATTCGAAGAGAGGGTGCCATGGCGGGTCTGTGGTGTTAATTTGGGTAAGTTTGGGGTCGGCGCCGCCGGACACGGCGGAGGCGGCTGCTAGGGTTTTAATTATTCGAGCATTTTGGGTGGAATTCGAAGGAAACGGGGTGTGGATTTGGGAACAGGAAGGCAAGGTGGTCAGGTGGTGTTAATTTGGAGGTCTTTGGATGATCGCCGCCGGCGGAGGCGATTTTCGGCTGGCAGTTTGCGGTGGTAGGCGGCGGAATTAGGGTTTCTGGTAAGAGATGAGAGAGACGAGAGGGTAGGGGGGTTCTGAGGGGGGTAGGGGTCGTTTGGACAATTATATAGATTTTGATCTAGGCTTCTCATCCGTTGGATTAAGAAACCTAGACGACTAGGATCAATTGGGGACTAAACTACGTCGTTTTGGGTTATGGGGTAACTGGACCGGGTTGTGACGCCGGTCTTGGGCTGGGTAGGCTAATTCTGGACGGGTTTGGGTTTAATTAATTGGGCTGGAGGGAATTTGGTTGGGCCAGCCCAATATTTGGGCATTTTTAATCAAAGACTCCACTTCTTTTAACCTGCTATTGATTTTTCTCATTTTTTCTCATTTTTAGATTTTTTTGTTAAATATAAAATTAAACTAAAAAGACCTGATTTAATTCCAAAACTAAAACTAATTATTTTTTCAAAAATTAATTAAGTCCTAACTTAAAAGAAAGCTATGACAAAAATCGAAAATTAAAAGGTAAAATGCAAGAAGAGCTATTTTTTGGTGTTTTCTTTCATTAATTAAATATTCATCCTAAAAAGTAGAAAATTAGGTCCTACATGCAAATGCACTATTTTTGTATTTTTCTACCATGCACACAAAAATGCAAGCAAACATGAAAATTATGCAATTAATTCCTAAAAAAATCAAATAATTAAAAGAAAAATCCTAAATCTATGAATTCTGTAGGAGTAATTCACGCGAGGCAAAAATCATGTGCTCACAGCTGCCCCTCTTTTCTCTGAGACACGAATGGTTTTCGGGCAAAGATAAATGAGCAATTATGAGGGATTTTTGCCCGCTCGGCACTCCATGAGAAGCATTTTTGAAAACTGTCTGACTGAACCTTGCTTCAGAGGTTGCCTACATATCCTTGGCTGTAAAGGAATCAGGACAGTGTAGTTCTAGAAGTTTTGGTAGCTGGGACTACCGGGAGTTGTGATTTCACTGCTGTTGCTGCTGCTACTGCTTGCTGACCTCCTTATTACACCAAAAGGAAAATCAAAGCTAAGCTAACTATGCCTATCAACTACGAGTTACAAGATTCCTATCTATAAATCTCTTGAAGCTTGATCTTGAGTCTTAGCTGATTTTGCTGTGGACTCTGATCTTAATCTTGATGCTCGTAAGCTGCAGATTTGACTTCACTCAAATCTTGAGCAGCCCGCATCTTTCTCCATTTCAGCACTTTGATTTCAACTCTTTTTGTTCTTTTCTTCTTTTCTTTATTCTGGATTAAGACTCATTCTTTTGGTCATTTCAAACCCTGCGTCTCGAGGTAAAACCCGCTCAGACACCAAAACAAACAAACGAACGAAATATTTCTGCCCCAGTTTTCACTAGGAAAATTTTGTGAGTTATTTGCAACAAATAAAATAAGGATCGCATCTATTTAGAAAGGGAAAAGATCAGGGGATGGAGCTCTTTATCTAAAATGTCATCTCAGGGATTGGAGCCCTAATGTTGGCGAAAAAGGCGACTAGGGAATGGAGGCCCTATGTCTAAAAAGGCGCAACTCAGGGATTGGAGCCCTAATGTTGGCAAAAAGGTAAAAAGCTCAACTCAGGGATTGGAGCCCTAATGTAGGCAAAAGGTGACTAGGGAATGGAGGCCCTATGTCTAAGAAGGGGCAACTCAGGGATTGGAGCCCTAATGTTGGCAAAAGGTAGAAAGCTCAACTCAGGGATTGGAGCCCTAATGTCGGCAAAAGGTGACTAGGGAATGGAGGCCTTATGTCTAAAAGGCGCAACTCAGGGATTGGAGACCTAATGTTGGCAAAAGGGTAACAAGCTCAACTCAGGGATTGGAGCCCTAACGCTGGCTAAAGGCGACTAAGGAATGGAGGCCCTATGTCTAAAAAGGCTCAACTTAGGGATTGAGCCCTAATGTTGGCAAAAGGGTAAAAAGCTCAACTCAGGGATTGGAGCCCTAATATTGGCTAAAGGCGACTAGGGAATAGAGGCCTTATGTCTAAAAGGTGCAACTCAGGGATTGGAGCCCTAATGTTGGCTAAAAGGTAAAAAACTTAACTCAGGGATTGGAGCCCTAATGCTGGCTAAAGCCGACTAGGGAATGGAGGCCCTATGTCTAAAAAGGCTCAACTCAGGGATTAGAGCCCTAATGTTGGCTAAAAGGTAAAACAACTCAACTCAGGGATTGGAGCCCTAATGTCGGCAAAAGGCGACTAGGGAATGGAGGCCCTATGTCTAAAAGGCGCAACTCAGGGATTGGAGCCCTAATGTTGGCTAAAAGCTCAACTCAGGGATTGGAGCCCTAATGTTGGCAAAAGGCGACTAGGGAATGGAGGCCCTATGTCTAAAAGGCGCAACTCAGGGATTG
>NW_017678293.1:16009-16275 GCF_001879085.1 Nicotiana attenuata
CCTAATGTTAACTAAAGGGTAAAAAGCTCAACTCAGGGATTGGAGCCCTAATGTTGACAAAAGTCAACTAGGGAATGGAGGCCCTATGTCTAAAAGGCGCAACTCCAGGATTGGAGCCCTAATGTTGGCTAAAAGGTAAAAAGCTCAACTCAGGGATTGGAGCACCAATGTTGGCTAAAGGCGACTAGGGAATGGAGGCCCTATGTCTAAAAGGCGCAACTCAGGGATTGGAGCCCTAATGATGGCTAAAAGGTAAAAAGTTCAAC
>NW_017678293.1:16795-17719 GCF_001879085.1 Nicotiana attenuata
TTGGAGCCCTAATGTTGGCAAAAGGCGAATAGGGAATGGAGGCCCTATTTCTAAGAGGTGCAACTCGGGGATTGGAGCCCTAATGTTGGCTAAAAGGTAAAAAGCTCAACTCAAGGATTGGAGCCCTAATGTCGGCAAAAGGCGACTAGGGAATGGACCCTATGTCTGAAAGGCGCAACTCAGGGATTGGAGCCCTAATATTGGCTAATAGGTAAAACACTCAACTCAGGGATAGGAGCCCTAATATTGGCAAAGGCGACTAGGGAATGGAGGCCCTATGTGTAATAGGCGCAACTCAGGGATTGGATCCCTAATGTTGGTTAAAAGGTAAAAAGCTCGACTCAGGGATTGGAGCCCTAATGTTAGCAAAAGGCGACTAGGGGATGGAGGCCCTATGTCTAAAAGGCGCAACTCAGGGATTGGAGCCCTAATGATGGCTAAAAGGTAAAAAGTTCAACTCAGGGATTGGAGCCCTAATATTGGCAAAAGACGACTAGGGAATGGAGGCCCTATGTCTAAAAGGCGCAACTCCGCGATTGGAGCCCTAATGTTGGCTAAAGGGTAAAAAGCTCAACTCAGGGATTGGAACCCTAATGTTGGCAAATGGCGACTAGGGAANCAGGGATTGGAGCCCTAATGTTGTCTAAAAGGTAAAAAGCTCAACTCAGGGATTGGAGCCCTAATGTTGGCAAAAGGCGACTAGGGAATAGATGCCCTATGTCTAAAAGGCGCAACTCAGGGATTGGAGCCCTAATGTTGGCTAAAGGGTAAAAAGCTCAACTCAGGGATTGCAGCCCTAATGTTGGCAAAAGGTGACTAGGGAATGGATGCCCTATGTCTAATAGGTGCAACTCAGGGATTGGAGCCCTAATGTTGGCTAAAAGGTAAAAAGCTCAACTCAGGGATTGGAGCCCTAATGTTGGC
>NW_017678293.1:22593-22825 GCF_001879085.1 Nicotiana attenuata
GACTAGGGAATGGAGGCCCTATGTCTAAAAGGCGCAACTCAGGGATAAGAGCCCTAATGTTGGCTAAAGGTAAAAGCTCAACTCAGGGATTGGAGCCCTAATGTTGGCTAAAGGAGACTAGGGAATGGAGGTCCTATGTCTAAAAGGCGCAACTCAGGGATTGGAGCCCTAATGTTGGCTAAAAGGTAAAAAGCTCAACCCAGGGATTGGAGCCCTAATGTTGGCAAAAGGC
>NW_017678294.1:0-723 GCF_001879085.1 Nicotiana attenuata
CTTGGTTGGCCATTGCTATTGCTCTCTTTACTAAAACCATTAAGAAAGTATCACATATTGCTTTATTAAGAATTAGAATCGTATATCATATGTTGGTCTCAAGCATGATATTCCATCAGATGATTAGCTTTATATCAGAAAAATTATTCTTAAGTTCTTATTCCTTTTGCAGGCATCTTTTTGATTGGCTATCCACATTCTACCAAAAGCAAGCTCCTCAGTTTCTTCTTTCATCACAACAGAAGTGTGTTGGTTGGTGTTGCATGAGAGGAAGTTCCTCTGTGTTGTCTAATGTCATCATGTGATTCTTCTTGTCCATTTTAAAAAAATTGTAAATTGGATGTCACTTCTTACGCAGGTGTGATTAGGTTGCCTTGCTCTTGCATTCTCTTAGATAATTTGATTCAGCTTGCTTCCTGAATTAACTTTTTATGTAGAGAATTCGAGAGCAAGGCTACCTCATGATACGTGCAGAAGAAGTAACATCCAATTCACTTTTTCTAGAGATGGGTGAGTCATATGGTACCCTCAGCCAATACTCTTCCTCTCCGTCCAAAGCGTATATAATTCATAGGAGGAATAGGTTTAGGGCTTCGAAAATAATGCAAATTATTTTGGAACTGCATGACAGACGAGGCCTGTCGGAAGAACATGCTTTTTGTAAGACATAAAGCGAAAATTATGATTACTGGAGAGGTTTTTAGATTTGGAGATCTCGGGGTT
>NW_017678294.1:3452-5685 GCF_001879085.1 Nicotiana attenuata
AAGAAGTAACATCCAATTCACCTTTTCTAGAGATGGATGAGTCATATGGTACCATCAGCCAATACACTTCCTCTCCATCCAAAGCATATATAATTCATAGAAGGAATAAGTTTAGGGCTTCGAATATAATGCAAAGTACTTTGGAACTGTATGACAGAGGAGGCCTGTAGGAAAAACATGCTTTTGGTAGGACATAAAGTGAAAATTATGATTACTGTAAAGGTTTCAAATTTGGAGATCTCGGGTTGTTTCTTGCAATTGGATTTTGACGGGTATGTTATAGCCAAGCCAGGAATAATAGTGACTAACGCATGGACGTTTGTGCTGCTAGGTATATTTTAGACAAGAAGTACAAGCCAGCCACTACAGCTGCTAGCTCAGGTTAGTGATCTTAATTTTACTTTAATTTTTACTTTTTGTTGGTTTTCTTGGTTGGCCATGGCTATTGCTATCTTTACTAAAACCATTAATAAAGTTTCACATATTTCTTTATTAAGAATTAGAATCGTATATCATATGCTGGTCTCAAGCATGATTCTATTAGAAGATTTGCTTCATATCAGAAAAAATTATGCTTCAATTCTTATTCCTTTTGCAGGCATCTCTTTGATTGGTTATCCACATTCTACTAAAAGCAAGCTCCTCTGTTTCTTCTTTCATCACAATAGATGTGTGTTGGTTAATGTTGCATGAGAGGAAGTTCCTCTGTGTTGTCTAATGGCATCATGTGACTCGTCTTGTCCATTTTAAAAAAATTGTAAATTGGATGTCACTTCTTACGCATGTTTGATTCAACTTGCTACCTGAATTAAATTTTTTGGTAGAGAGAATTCGAGAGCAAAGGTACCTCATGATACGTGTAGAAGAAATAACATCCAATTTACTTTTTCTAGAGATGGATGCGTCATATGGTACCATCAGCCAATACACTTCCTCTCCGTCCAAAGCATATATAATTCATTGGAGGAATGAGTTTAGGGCTTCGAAAATAATGCAAAGTACTTTGGAACTGTATGACAGAGGAGGCCTGTCGGAAGAATAGGCTTTTGGTAGGACTTAAAGTGAAAATTATGACTACTGGAGAGGTTTCAGATTTGGAGATCTCAGGTTTTTTCTTGCAATTGGATTTTGACGGGTATGTTATAGCCTAGCCAGGAACAATAGAGACTAGCTCATGGACGTTTGTGCTGCTAGGTATATTCAAGACAAGAAGTACAAGCAAGCCACTACAGCTGCTGGCTCAGGTTAGTGATATGAATTTTACTTTAATTTTTGCTTTTTGTTGGTTTGCTTGGTTGGCCATGCCTATTGCTATCTTTACTAAAACCATTAAGAAAGTATCACATATTGCTTTATTAAGAATTAGAATCGTATATCTTATGCTGGTCTCAAGCATGATATTCGATCAGATGATTTGCTTCATATCAGAAAAAATTATGCTACAGTTCTTATTCCTTTTGCAGGCATCTCTTTGATTGGTTATCCACATTCTACTAAAAGCAAGCTCCCCTGTTTCTTCTTTCATCACATCAGAAGTGTGTTGGTTGGTGTTGCATGAGAGGAAGTTCCTCTGTGTTGTCTAGTGGCGTCATGTGACTCGTCTTGTCCATTTTAAGAAAATTGTTAATTGGATGTTACTTCTTACGCAGGTGTGATGAGGTTGCCTTGCTCTTGCATTCTCTTAGATAATTTGATTCAACTTGCTATCTGAATTAAATTTTTTGGTAGAGAGAATTCGAGAGCAAGGCTACCTCATGATACGTGCAGAAGAAGTAACATCCAATTCACTTTTTCTAGAGATGGATGAGTCATATGGTACCATCAGCCAATACACTTCCTCTCCGTCCAAAGCATATTTAATTCATAGGAGGAATAAGTTTAGGGCTTCGAAAATAATGCAAAGTACTTTGGAACTGTATGACAGAGGAGGCCTGTCGGAAGAACAGGCTTTTGGTAGGACTTAAAGTGAAAATTATGATTACTGGAGAGGTTTCAGATTTGGAGATCTCGGGTTTTTCTTGGAATTGGATTTTGACGGGTATGTTGTAGCCGAGCCAGGAACTATAGAGACTAGCTCATGGACGTTTGTGCTGCTTGGTATATTCAAGACAAGAAGTACAGGCAAGCAACTACAGGTGCTGGCTCAGGTTAGTGATATGAATTTTACTTTAATTTTTGCTTTTTGTTGGTTTGCTTGGTTGGCCATTGCTATTGCTCTCTTTACTAAAACCAT
>NW_017678294.1:16719-17761 GCF_001879085.1 Nicotiana attenuata
GCATGTGTTTTTTGTACCCGTTGGGGTTTTCGAAGGTTCGACCGATTGGAACCTTAGTTGTAGTTCGTTTGTGTAATGCTAATCGAATACCCCTTGAGGTTTTATCGAAAGCTGATGTTTATCGAAGCCTTTATTCGAGGGCTGATTTTATCGAATCCCTCTATCATTTGCTTTTGCCGAGGGTAGCCTGACTTAACCGATTTTTCAAAAGGTTTTGAAGGCCTTTATTTTGTGGCGGAAGTCGGACGTCTCCGAGCCGCATTATTTCGGCCGTAGCCTTTTTATATGACCGTAGTCCTTAATATGGTCGTAGCCTTCGGGTATGTCTTTTGGACTTGTTTCGCGATAACATTTTGAACTTCGAAATGTTAATCCCCGAATGTGATGGCCTTGGCCTGTATATCGGGGGTTCCTCTTGAGGTCTTATTGTTTAGATAGCTCGGGTAGGTAGTCCCCGAGTGTTCGAGATACGTTTTTGTTTAGGTTAAGATAGCCCTTGGGCCTTCGTATCTGCTACAGATTTCGAGTGTCTCCAATCCGCGTTAGTCTGGCCGTAGTCCTTTTAGTTCGGAACTTTCCCTTTGGGCTTATCTTCCGTTTCACTTCGAGCTTACCAAATATAGATTCAATTTGCATTATTAGCTGTCCTTCTTCTTCTTGGTCATTGAGAAACTGGTATAGTCGAGTGAGGATTTTGCTCGAACTCGAAGTAAATTTAGCCCTTAGGCTTTATAGATAGCCCTCGAGTGAGAGTTTGCTCAAACTCGGTTAAGATAGCCCGTGGGCTGTATAGTCGAGTGAGGATTTGCTCGAACTCGAAGTAAAGTTAGCCCTTAGGCTTTATAGATAGTCCCCGAGTGAGAGTTTGCTCGAACTCGGGTTAAGATAGCCCGTGGGCTGTATAGTCGAGTGAGGATTTGCTCGAACTCGAAGTAAAGTTAACCCTTAAGCTTTTTTAGGTTGGCCATTAGGCTCTATAAGTCGGACCTTAGGCTCTTTTAGGTTGGCCCTTAGGCTCTTTGAGTTGGGCCAATTGACCTCT
>NW_017678294.1:22149-22815 GCF_001879085.1 Nicotiana attenuata
TTGTCCAATTGAACGGGGTCAGGTCTTCCACATTTGCCTTGCAGGCCTCTACGACATCTGGATCTTTGATGGCCTCCATCTGTATGTCGGGTTTGGTTCCCGAAATGGCTGATTGCTATGTTTTCGCACTTGCTCCCTTTAGTTGTTGGGTGTGCGCGCAATCTTGGGCGATGCGGTAGCATTCTTGGGCGGTACGTTGCTTGCCCCGGATGCTGAATATTCCCCATGGAAAGCTCTCCCTAACCACAATTGTTTGGAGTTTTTCCATTCTCAGCGCTCCAGTCTAATATTATACAATCATTATTCCTACTAGTCAAAAAAACTTGCTATATCCTTCTCTTTCAAGATTTGCCAAAAAATTTGGTTCCTATTTAACAGCTTCTTTTGCTCCCCTTCATCATTTCCACTGCATCTATGAAACTCTTGAGAACAAAAAGAATAATCACGTGATTTTGTTTTTGGGGAAGACCCTCATAATGGATATTTATCTTCCGGCCCTAAGCTGTTTGGAATTGAGGCGTAATTATTGTTGAGAAATTTTTTTCATTATCATCATCAGCTAATAAATATGGAGGGACCGTTACAAAATTTTGCTGCTATGAATTTTGTATAACAGATTCTTCTCATGTTTAATTACGTTCAATTTCGAATTTGATTTTTTTATTT
>NW_017678295.1:0-5478 GCF_001879085.1 Nicotiana attenuata
CATTCGTTACCTAGTCTTTTCTCTCAATCTCACCTTTCATTATTATTAATTAATTTATTTATCATTTACCTACCTTTTATATAATAATTTACCCTGTATCATAAAGAAATTTATAATATTGCAAGTTTATTTTTCTTATTGCTGGTGCGTGATATTATGAAACGATGGCAAACGACATAATCGATCCAAACATTGTATTTATCAAACGATACAGTACGATATGATTCATTATGAAACGAAACGTAACAACCATCCAAACAAGCTGTTAGAAGGATACGTTGACATTGTATAAGATTAAAAGAAATGTAACCAAATTTAGTGTGTTTTTACTCTGTCCAAAAATGTGTCCATCATTAATTAATTTATCAATTCTAAGAGCCTAATTGGCCAAGCTGTCAAAAATTACTTATTTTGAAAAGTACTTTTGTATAAAAATGCTTTTTGAAAATGTATTTTTTTTTCAAAATAGCAGTTTGTGTTTGGCCAATTCATTTAAGTAGTGTTTTTTGCAAGCTCATTGTATTTTGCCAATCTTTAAAAAAAAAGTTACTTTTAAGTATCAAATTACGAAAAAGGACAACAAGGTTCAATTTGCGATTAGCATTATTTAGAAAGAAAAATAAAATTAAATATTTATTAAAATGTAATTTTAAAATATATATTAAAGATTCCAATCAATATAAATTATAGTTATTCCAAAGCATAACGTTGAGTGTTTGGTATTACTTATTGTTTATATGATAATTGGGACCTGTAATAACTTTTAGCAGATTAAAAAAAGAAGTATTTTATAAATTTAAATATATCAAAATACATCATTCGATACAAATTTAAAGTTTACTCTGAGGAATAGGAGAGAGAGAATAAATATATGATTAAATAAAATAAAAAAAGAGAAGAAATGTATAATAAAAAGAAAAAGGAAAAGGAAAAGAAAATATTAAATTAATGAGAGATATTTGAAAAATATAAATTTATTGTAAGGTTATGTTTTTCTTGAAAATATTAATTTTTTGTTTTTGCTTCTACTTCTTGGAAAAAGCTAGAATTTGTAGCTTCTTCCCAAAAGCAGAAAAATTATTTTTGCTGCTGATCAAAAGTACTTTTCATTTTGGCCAAACACCTTACATTTTTCTTAAAAGTACTTTTTCTACTAAAAAAAGTTATTTTTGGACTCCCACAAGCTTGGCCAAACAGGCTCTAAATCTGGAGGCAGATCCAACCTTTGTGCAATAGGTTTTGAATCCAATATTCACAAAACATACATACATGAACATAATTACTCCCTTCGGTCCAAAATAAGTGATTTTTTTTATGTTTTCACACAGATTAAGAAATCCACCTTAATTGACCATATTAACCTTTACTATCTCACACAAACACTCCTAGCACATATTCCAACACTATTTACTACCAAGGACAATAGAGTAAAAATATTAATTCATTCTTGAAATCTGGAAAAATCACTTATTTTGGACCACAAAAAAAATGCCAAAAAATCACTTATTTTGGGCCGAAAGGAGTAATGAGATTTAAAGAGTCTGAAAAACTACGTTCCAATGCCAACTTGACATATCATATTTGGCGTTGAAGTTTGAAACATTAATTTTTGGCGTGTTTTCTTATTATTAGTACTCCCTTTTATGGCGACATTATTCATTAGACTTCTTTAGAGATCTAACACGTGAATTGTGTCAATAACATTGTTTGCTCAAAAGTTGTTTAATATTTTCTAAGCAAATCAATCAATGTAGATGAAGGGGTAAATCGTAGTTGAAGATAATACACCCTAGGATGATCTTGAGTATAGAATCAGATAACAATGGTATAAATCAGATGAATGAGAGAAGTTGATAATCTTTGAAAGGTAAGAGAGAGATAATGTTAGAGAGAGAAGAGAGAGAGATAATGTTAGAGAGTAATCAATGAATCCTCCTTTACAAGGCTTGGATTCCTCTTTATATAATAGAGGATCCTTGCTCAAATATTAAAAGGCAGAAAATAAAGTACATGCTATGGAGTGGCCGACGTGATCATGAAGTCGTCTCTCTTGTTATTCATAGGTCGCCCTACTAGCCAGACTCGCACACACTCAGCCGGTCGTGCTGGCTTGAAGAACGTGGTTGGTCAAATTCGACCCCATACAGTTAGTCCCTCCGCTCGTCGGGGTCGCAACGAATGCGTCCTCGATGGGCGGAATCGGTACCTCCGTTCCGGGAGAGTTTGACTTTGTCAATGACTTGTGACATGACAGGCAGGGGACAGTAATCATGACTGTCAAATCGTTGAAGCGGAACGCCTTTCCCCGTGTGACGTCAGCGTTCGTATGCATCATCATTGCGCGTATTCTCGAGGCGGGGGATCAGAAGCTTTTGGCGCTTGGTTTCCCGTGTCGATTCGACGTCTGCCTCTTCGATTCTGGCGCCACCCAACCCTATAAATAGGAGAAAGGTTTAACTTGATTCAAACTTTGGTCATTTGCAAGAGCATTCCAGCCCTTCAGTGCATATTTTCCCATTCCGGGGCGTTTTCCCTTGATCGAAACCCTCTCTCTCTTTTTTTTCCTTTTGTTAGGTTGTGCACAAATTTTTCCTTCACCGAGACCATGCCTAAGCCTTGCCGATTTGATGAGAGGGTCCTGGCAGCTGCCCCATCGAACGTGCCTCTATCCGCCGATGGTGGAGAAGTGGAGGGGGAAGAGGACGTCAGCCCTCTTACTGTGGAGGCATTATTGCCAAAGCATATATTATCTCGGAGTGATTTCAGTAAAGATTCTCCCATGCCGGCTCCAGTTTTTTCAGAGTCGTTACAGAATCACTTGGATGATCTCCGCATGAAGTACGGCATACCCGCCTACGTAGAGATGGTTCCAGCGGGGAGAGATCACGTGGACGTTCACCAGCCAGGGTATTGTGCCTTTTATGAATACCCCTTTTCGATCGGTTACAGCCTCCCTCTTTTCCCTTTGGCGGAGGAATTTTGTCGGTTCTATAACGTGTGTCCGGCTCAACTTACGCCGTATACTCTGAAGGTGCTTCGGCTGCTGACCAAGTACGCGGAGTTGGCCGGATGCAAAGTCACGGTCCATCATCTCCTTCAGTTATTCAATGCCTGCTATCTAAGGGGGACCATGGTGCATCTGAGAGGCCGTGGTACGAAAGGATTGGTGGTCAAAACCGACGACCGAGCGAGTCGTGGGTTCTGGCGCAAATATTTTTTTATTAGGACCGAGCACACGGTCTCTAATCCTGCCGGATTCCCAGAGAGGTGGAACTCGAAACGTAAGTATTTACAGTTTGTCAAATTCTGTGTTACTCGTGACTGTTGCAATTCTAACCTTTGTATTGCAGCTGTGGCTCACCCGCCCCGGCCCGTTGCCAACCTTAGGAGATGGTTTATTGGCTTGCTTCCTTATGCGGAAGAGACCCGCACTTGGCCTGCCTTCCTGCAGCGTTACGGCCCCAAAGTCTCTTCAGGTAGATTTTCTATTTTTGCTTTGTAAATTCTGCAACCCTGCTCACTTATTTTTATGGCGACAGGTCGAGGCGCTTCTATGAAGAGGGCGCCAGTCCCCGCTCCCAATCGATTTGACGTTGCCTCGGTCGCTCATGATATACTAGTTGAGTCTGTCCGAGAGGATCCTTCTCCAGCTCCTTTATAGGGGGCCACATCTACGACCATGGTTATGTGGGAGTCGGCATCGCTGGTGCCGACTCTGCAACCCGTGGATGGACCATCCGATGGCGAGGAATCGTTAGACAGAAAACGGAGGAGGCTTGAGAAGGGAAAGGGGGTGGCCACCGAAGCCGAAGGAAGTGATATGCCTCAGCCGACGCACAGACCATTCATGGCCGATGCCATTCGATCTGGAAGGTCGGCTCGACAGAGGAGTGCCGCTCCTGGTGCTGGTTCCGCATGTGCCGTTGAGGGAGGGTCGTCGACCAACGTCGAAGGACCAGGCGAGGAAACGGAGAGATCGGACTCCGACATCGCTCAGGAGGATGTCGACGAGTTTGTGGGTGGCCTTACCCACGTGGAGATGACGACGGATGTGTCCGACCGCCGTATTACAATCCCGGCGGCTTACAACTTGCTGTTAAACAGCGAACAAGCTACTTCGGCCCTTACCCTGCTGTGTGCCGCCTCCGAGAGCAAGACGCTCAGTACCGTGGAGGATGCGGAGCAGTCACGAAGGGTTTCCGGCCTAGCTTTGCAGGTAATCCTTATTTCCTTTCTTCCTTCCGCGTGTTGTAAGACTGATTTGAGGCATGCTCACTTCTGCTTTTCTTTTTAGACCCTTGTTTTGGAGGTGGAGAGGGGATGCCGTGAGCAAAATCGGATGGCCCTCTACAAAAAGATGCTAAAAAGTATCGAAGGTATCGCTCAAAGCACCGAGCGGTGGTTGAACAGGGGCAGTCCCAGTTGGAACACAGGGGGGCTGAGCTGGAGGAGGCGGATAGTGAGCTGATGAAGGTCGTAGTCCACAACAGCGAGTTGGAGGAGCTTTCCAGGACGAAAGATGACGAGCTTGAGCTGAGCCGTGGGGTGGCGACAGAGAACGTCGACCTGCAGCGGAGGGTGGCAGATCTAACCGCCAAGCTCGACGCTAGGATGGCGGAGAATAATGGACTTTATCAGCCTTCCTCATCTCGTCCTTCGCCTGGTTGGAGTATGCGTTGTAACGCGCATGAAATGTGGGTTTTTGCGGAGGCCAAGCTCGATGTGTATAGAGAGCTTCATGCCGCGGGCTGGGCGACGGAGGAGGAAGTTCAGGCACGGTGAGACGAGGCTCGCGCTGCTCGTGAGGCTTGTATTTATTACCCCGACTCTCCTGATGGAGAGGGGCCTGCTTCTGAAGACGTCAACCGGCTCGACACCAGCTCCTGGTACAATGATATTTACCTCCCAGGGGGTGACGGGCAGTTGTAAACTTGTACAGTGTATATTTTGGCTTGTATAGTGTGTTGGAGATCATCCACGGGGGCGAATGTAAATATATTTTTGTTGTAATATAAATTTTATTTTTGCTGCTTCGTCCATTTGGTTCCTTCCCTTTGTTTTTCTTTTGTAATGTTTAGCCTCCGTAGAGGTTGTTCTTATTGTTTGTCGAAGGGTCGTGCCGTGATTCGAACGAGGTCGAACCGATGTCGATGGCCTTGGCCATTAGGATGTTCCTTCGACTTTCGTCGAAGTAGTATCCGTCATGGTTCGAACGAGGTCGAACCGATATCGATGGCCTTGGCCATCAGGATGTTACTTCGACTGTCGTCGAAGCAGTATCTGTCGTGGTTCGAGCGAGGTCGAACCGATGTCGATGGCCTTGGCCACTAAGATGTTGCTTCGACTTTCGTCGAAGTAGTATCTGTCGTGGTTCGAACGAGGTCGAACCGATATCGATGGCCTTGGCCATTAAGATGTTGCTTCGACTGTCGTCGAAGTAGTATCCGTCGTGGTTCGAACGAGGTCAAACCGATGTCG
>NW_017678295.1:16656-22805 GCF_001879085.1 Nicotiana attenuata
AGTTGGCATTGAACGTAGTTTTTCAGACTCTTTAAATCTCATTACTCCTTTCGGCCCAAAATAAGTGATTTTTTGGCATTTTTTTTGTGGTCCAAAATAAGTGATTTTTCCAGATTTCAAGAATGAATTAATTATTTTTTCCTACATTGTCCTTGGAGTAAATAGTGTTGGAATATGTGCTAGGAGTGTTTGTGTGAGATAGTAAAGGTTAATATGGTCAATTAAGGTGGATTTCTTAATCTGTGTGAAAACATAAAAAAAATCACTTATTTTGGACCGAAGGGAGTAGTATTAATCAAGAAATTTGTTACTTATTAAAGAGTTAAGATCGGTTGTTGGTTGTTGAGGGAAGGATAGTCAAAAGGGATTTGTTTGAATGGATTGGTAAAAGAAAAAATGGAAAAGGGTTCAAAATGCCCGTAAACTATTGGAAAAGGTTTAAAAATATCCTTTATCTACCTATTGGGCTAAAGATACCCCTCCATTCACCTTTTTGGTTCACTTATGCCCTTTGACCGTTAGGCCAATATCGAATTAAAAATAATTATTTAAAAAAAATATTTTGCAAAATATTTTTGTTTTTTTAAACTAATGCACCAGTAGTCCACTAATTTAGTAAAATCTTCTTCTTTTTTTCAGTTTTTACAAAAAATAATTCAGTTTTTACAAAAAATTATTATTATTTTTTTCATTTTTTTCAGTATTTTTATAGCATGTTTTTTTGTAAAAAACTGAGTAGCTAGAGTCGAAAGTTAGAGACCTATTTGTATAATTCACAGCTGAGCACCAATTATTGAAGAAATAATTGAGTGCCTTTTATCATCATCCTAGTCATAAGTATTAAAGAAAGATAAAGTATATTTTATACTATTAAGTCATTTCAAAAGATTTATACAGATTATTTTCTTTAATCTTAAAATTAGGCAGATTATTGGTTATAAAAAAAATAACCTGATTAATACTGAGGAGACATATAATTAAAATAAATGTGGAGTAATGGTAATTGATATTGGGGAATAAATAAACAAAAATACAAGGAGATGAGTGATAAAAAAGGAAAGGTTGACAAAATGAGGGGTAGATTAGATAATTAAGAGACTTACTATGAATGGACAAAAAGTGTCCACGTCCTCCTAGACTTACTTAAAAAAATTTAAAAAATTTTCTGTAAAAAAAAAAAAAAAAAAAAAGAAAAGAGAGAGAGACCCAGGAGATTTTTTCTATATTATGTCCTACCGATTATTTCCTATAATTTTATAATGATATTTCCAAAATTTCATATAGTTAGTTTAAATGTTTTACCCCACCCTGAAGGATCCAAACCAATACTGACAAAAAAAAAAGGAAAAGAAAATAGCCATGGCAACTATACCACTAATTTATATTATTATTCTTTCGAAATGAATTAGTTCTTCTTCAAGTTTGACATCGCTATTCCTTATATTATCCCAAATTCAAGTATTGCAATCATGTACTATAAATTATTACTCGCTTTTTTAATTGTTGCATATAGAAATCCCTGGACTCACGACATGTGACAAATGGATAGGGTACCAAATTCTTTCCTAAAATATATTATAAAAGGAATAAATTAAAATCATAGACTTTTAGGACAATGAATTTATCCAGAATAACAGAGATTGATTGCCTTTCTCCATAAAGAATATTTAACTAAACCCTATTCGTTGGATTGTAATGTTGGACCATTAAACGATACTAGCCGAAGATGACTTGGAAATATTGGACAATTGGTGGACGGCTGAAGAAGGAGCTAGAAAGACTATGTGGCAGGTATCAAATAGGTGTACAAATAATATAAAATAAAATCTGAAGTAGTAAAAGTTCTCAGCCTGAAAAATATAGAGAACTAAAAATATGCATAGCTTTTAGTATCATTTTTATGATATGTATAATGATGGTGCAGAATAAATTTAAACGGAAAAATATAGTTATTAAGAGTTCATATGACCGATCCTAAAATATTCTATTTTATTGGATGCAGTTAGCTTTTTTCCTGCCGTAAGTCGTAGTATTAAAAGTAATTGTTGCTATTGCATTGAATATGTGTAGATTACCAACAAAAAAGTTGAAGATTATCAGAACTTAATTAAGAACTTGTGAGTCTAATAAAAGGATTACCTATTGAGGAAGGAAGAGGTCTCTATTCAGAGATAGAAGAGTTCATAGATTGCAGGAAAATAACGGAAGATCAAGAAAAGGTTGGAGGAGTTTATTCACTATCACGAAAACCACTTTCTTCTTTTCTAAAAAGACAAAAGAAAAAAAATAAATCAAAATCTATGAGGAAGATTTGGATTCTAAATTTAAATTGGATAATATATGATGTTAAACACGTGACAAATGCACTTTGAAGCTTTTCAACCGTACAAAATTTGCACCTACATGAGTAATATGAACAGCTTAAACTTTTTTCCAGTATCAGACACGATTTCAGATTATCTATCTTTGGTTAGATATGCATGTATAATTTTTTCTTACAATGGTTGTTTTCAGACAAATTAACTCGCATCTCAACTATTTCACTGAATATCTACTACTTTCAACTAGTAAATATTGAGTTATGTATTTTGATGATTAATAAGTATGTGCAATGAACATGTGCTAAGAACCAGATTCTCACAGTGACTACAGAAAGCTCCTTACAAGGCAGTAACACAACACTACTAGAAAACTGTCAAAAATCGTCCACAGAATACCGACCGAAATCGGTCGGAAGAAAAATCGTCCAAAATCGGTCGGAAAATAGGTAAATTGGTCACAAAAGTCAAAGAAAATATTTCTCATAAAGATACCGACCACCATCGGTCAGAAATAGTGGTCCCATAATAAAGAAATACTGCTACATCTGACACACACATAGTCTTGAATGTTTTATTCTCGATCACCTTATAGTGCTTTGCTCGGATACTTCATCAGTGGATCGATTGGAAATTCAGTTATATTCGATTAAAACTTACTTTAACACATTTACAAATAAAGTATATAGTTCTATAAGATGTAGTGCTATCTTAATACTTAAGTTTTAGCAACAACAACATATGTATACTTATATTAATATAGCATATATTAATATGGCATTAATATGTATACATATGTCTGTGCCACACTCGGCCCGAGTGTACCACTCTGTAACTGTGAACTCTGGAGGGGTAATCCTCAACTTAGGCCGATGAGGCCATATTCTGAATAATGTCTCTCTCATATGAGGGGTAAACATACCCAAATATATATATATATATATATATATATATATATATATATATATATATATATATATATATATATATATGCAGGCTGACGAAGCTGCCATGAACATCTACTGATATACAAAATAAGCAGAACTCGTCTACAAGCCTCGAGAGACAATTGAACTGTATCATGGTCGAGACAGGGCCTCGACCTGCCCATCAAACCTGTATATATAAAATGGACTCCAAGGTCTAGACCTGGTAACTCCGAGGAAGTGGAGCTTACCAACCAAGCTGATGTTTGACTCTGTCTGCTGGGAGGGTCTATCCAGCTGTCTATCAAGACCTGCAGGCATGAAACGCAGCGTCCCCGGTAAAAGAGACGTCGGTACGGAATAATGTACCGAGTATGTAAAACAATAGAATAACTGAAAGCTGAAACTGAACTGATAATATAATAACTTAAAGTAACTAGGAGTCAAAGATAATCTGAAGATATGCTTACCTGATGATACTGACTCAACTCTCTCAATATAGTAAGTAAAATAGTTGTCCGGCCCTATAAGGCTCGGTATATGTAACTGCTCTAGCGTATTAGGCTCGCTGGTAGGCACTCTGCCATACTAGGCTCTGTATCTCGGCAATTCTGGGATCGCTCATAGGTGCTCGGCCACAGTAGGCTCGGTCTATAACTTACCATCTGATCAGAGGTTGCCCAATAGGGGCCTGCCCATCGATTATAGCTCGATGGAAGTAACATTGTAATACCTTATATATATATAGACTCTCTGCTCTTGGCTGAAAGAAGACAAAACTAAACTGAATATGAAGTCCCGATAAGGGAGAATGCTGCGACCTATGAAACTAGGACAATGTACATAAATTCAGGAATATGAACTTCTCTTTATGTGTCGTTATCAAACACATGTAGTTACTGGATCATGCCAAAATGAAGAAAAGGTTTATCTTTGTTGGCCCAAGATCAGTTGAAGTTTTGAAGAATGACAAATGAACTCAGTGAAGGACCAGGTCCATCTTAGGAGACACAGTTGTTATGGCCCATGCATATGAGATGCACGTGAAGAAGATAAGTCCTTGGGGATCAAGCAGCAATATCTTCTGAACTGATACGAAAAGTTTGCATATGGGATAAGGAGAAGATGTCTCCTTATGAGAAGAGAACACATCCGGATAAGGGTTGGTTTTTGGATTGGTCTAGGACTCAAACTCAATGGAGGATCAGAAATTGAGTCACAATCCAACTCTAATTACTAATCTAATAAATAATTGAGTTGTTCTCTTTTACATGTATGCACATACGCTGAAGTTAAGCAAAATTGAGAGCAAAAGAGCAAGGCTATTTTGCAAGCAATTTATGTGAGATTGAGTGTGCACGCCTGCAGCTACTTGAACAAGATAGAAGAACCAGTTCCATTGTGTTTATTCTTATTCTAGTTCAATTGTAGTAGGTGATTTAAAACTTGTACCTTTCCAGCTTTCATAGAAGCAATTGTATTAGGTACTGTGAGTATTCAAGTTAGAGTTAACTTGAAAGTGTCGCAACAGTTGAGGCTGTGTGCCACACTGGGATTAGAGTTAATCCTTAGGTTTACAAGAGTTTTGTAAATGCTGTTTTTGGCTAATTGAGTTTAGTGGATGTTTGGGAAAATCCTACTGAGTAGTAGATCGTGATTTTTTCACCTTTTGAGCCAGGTATTTTCCACGTAGAAATCCTTGTGTTCTTTTATTTTCTGTATTTTAATTCCGCAAACAGTAGTAGTTAGAACACCTAGAAGAACCAGGTTCTTCTAGATCGAAAATTGGGTACCACACAAATCCCCCCCCCCCCCCCTTGTGTGGTATTGACGTTTGGAACATCAATTGGTATCAGAGGAGGTTATCCTTGAAGAGGCTAACACCTTAGGAAAAGATCAACATGAGTGCACCGCCTGGGAACTGGGAAGGGCAATCCACTATCAGGCCTCCACTATTCAATGGACAGTATTACTCATGGTGGAAGAATAGGATGAAGGATCACATCATAGGAGAAGACTATGAACTCTGGGACATAGTCACCGATGGTCCTTTGGCAACTACAATGAAAAATGAGGAAGGAGTGGAAGTGACAAAGACAAGGGCTCATTGTACTGCTGAAGATTTGAAAAAATGGGAGAAAAATGTTAAGGCCAAGAAATGGCTTGTGTATGGACTGGGTCCAGATGAATACAACAGGATCCAAAGCTGTACTACTGCAAAAGAGATATGGGACACTTTGCAAGTGGCTCATGAAGGAACACCTCAAGTGAAGAGATCCAGAGGAACATTGCTATATTCTCAATATGAGAATTTCACTATGAAAGATGGAGAAACCATTCAAGAGATGTACACAAGGTTCACTACACTGACAAATGAACTTAAGTCTCTTGGAAGAGTTATTCTTGAAGAAGACAAGGTTGAGAAGATCTTGACAAGAGTTCTTCCAGTTGCTTGGGAAAGCAAAATCACTGCCATTCAGGAGTCCAAGAATATGGCCACTCTCAGGCTGGATGAATTGATTGGGAATTTACTGCTTATGAACTGAGGAGGCAAACTATGAAGATGGATGCCCCCAAGAAGGAGAGAAGTTTGGCGCTCAGAATTGCTGAAGGTTCAGATTTGGAAGATGATGAATGGCTATGATCACTAGGGATTTCAAGAAGTACCTAATGAGAGGAAAGGGTCCTTCAAGAAGTACAAACTTCAACAAATCAAGAGCTCCGGAGAAACAGACCAATGAGGGATGCTACAAGTGTGGTAAGACTGACCACATGATAAAAAACTGCCCTCAATGGGAAATTGAGTGGAAGAAAGAAAGAGCTGAACGAAGGAACAGGAAGAAGGAACAGGTTCAACCAAAGAGAAACAAAGGTTCAACCAAGGCTATGGTTGCTGCTTGGGGAG
>NW_017678296.1:0-12092 GCF_001879085.1 Nicotiana attenuata
TGAAATTTTGCACACACATCCAAAATCACCTAACGAAGCTACAGCAACTCTCAGAATTCCATTCCGACCCTCGGATGAAAATCTCACCTATCAACCGGAATTCGCCAAAATACTAACTTCGCCAATTCAAGCCTAATTCTACACCTGACCTCCAAAATCAATTTCGATCACACTCCTAAGTCACAAATCATCCCCCGAAGCTAACCAAATCACCGAAAATCACATCCGAGCCCTCTAACTCATAGGTCAACATCTGGTTGACTTTTCCAAAACAAGCCTTCCTTAAAGAGACTAAGTGTCTCATTTCCTGCCAAAACCAATCCAAATCAACTCGATCACATCAAATACCGACAATGAAGCATAGAGAAACATAAGATGGGGGAAACGGGGCGGTAACTCACGTGACGACGGGCCGGGTTGTCACACATAGTATACTGATTTAGCATACTTATATACTATATAGGTATCACATAGTTTTTACTTGAATACATGCAGACGAACCTTCTTGGGCATGATTTATTAACCCGATATTGATATTTTTCTCTAACAGCATACTGTTTCATAACGAGAGCCAGCAGGTTCTTGTCTTTGTAAATTTGTCCTTTTTTAACTTTTTGATGAAATTGATCAGTTATGATGTTTGCATCATCAAGTTCTAAACTGGTGTCATCTCCTTCTTGCACATCAAACATACAAATCATATCAGTGCTTTCAAATTGTGCAATTTCGGATGAAATTGGAGCAACATCGAAACTGGAGGTGCTTGCAGCTATAGTATTTTTAGCAAACGACACACACAGGGGAAGTGTTGTCATCCCTGTACTTGATTTTTTCAATTCCATGTAAACACTAACACTCATATCACTGCAAATTGTAATTGGTGGATATCCTTGAGCAATAACATACTGAATAACTATTGTGTTACTGTCCTTTTGCAGTTGCTTTGCAATTTCTCTGAGAAGTTGTTCAAATTTTCAAAAGGTCTTGCATCAACATGAAAATTATGAAATTATTGTTATCATCCCATTCTCCACTATGCTGCAGCAGAATTGGTATATTTTTCCATGATTTGGAAGTTTTAATCACTTTTATGTCCAAAAGTGAATCTCAACAATGCAAATTTCAACAAAAGATTTTCCGAAATCAAACCTCTAGATTTCCAAATCGAGAATAAAATTTTCAGCTAAAAATTCAGAAGTTTGAGTGCTAAACTTCTGTAATACTTATAATTTTTGACATTCTTCTTTGCCAGCGAAATCAAAATCCGAAAACAAGATGTGAATCAGTATCTTCGATCTGTTTTTTCACACTTAGAGATCTTCAAATTAGGGGATGTCGGTGGAAATCTCAATTTTGTGCGCTTATTTTCGGAAATTTTGAGCAGCTTTTGGGTTTTTATAGGTAGGGCATTAAGCGTGGGGTAGTTATTTTGATATACCCGTTTGTTTATTAAATGGGTAGAAGATTGTAATTATTTAATGGGTAGAATTCTTTTATGGGTAGAGCAGGATAAATAGTTTCACTTTATAGGTACTCCTGTCTTTTCCCCAATTAATTATTTAACTCAAATAAAATTAAGACTCAATCAAAATTTTGTATGGATTAAACTCAATAAATTTTATACGTCTACAAATGCCCTTTACTTTAAGATTTGTCGTAATGTGGCTTACCGAGACTTGAAGACAAGACTTGAAGTACCAGTAAATATAACATATTCCCGAACAAAGTTAACATTTTCATCCAAGCAAGGACCTTTTGTTGGACGAGCTTAACTTGGGATATGGTGTTTTATACTCCAAAAAAGAAAAAAAGAAAAATGGTCTTCAATTCAAAGTGCGGCAATTGGCAGTAAGCCAACTTAATTTGAAATTTTGTTGGACATTTTCTATTGACAGCACATTGGCATCCACTATGGGCCATATTTGAAAATTTCATATTTATCTCCTATTGATATGTAGTAATAGAATTAAATAATGAGAAATTTTCATAAAGCACTATCTTTTAGTAGTAATTAGCCATCTATAGATACCATTTGCTATATTACGGATTATAGATACCTTTTATGTGGTTATAAGATGTATTTGATGTATTTAAGCTATTGTATTCATGAATACAGTAGCAAAAATAGGCGTGAATCAGGGAAGTCCAGATAATCAGTTGTTGTATTCGAGTGTATTCGACTGTATTCATGGAGTGAAACATGGGATTACAACTGGACAGATTATTGTATTCGACTGTATTTACGGCGTGAAATAGGGGATTACACTGTTTTTAAAAGGGAAAGTGAATCAATTAACATAATAGACTCCTAATATAACTCAACAAACTCAATTATAACACACAAATTTTGTATTTCAGTTGTAAAAAAGATTCTCAATCGAAAAATACCCAAAAAATATAGTAATCTTCATAGAAATTATATAATACATTTGAATACATAAATTATATTAATTAAAAAAAACTTATGAATACATTCATGGCATATAGCGAGACAATGAATACTGATCGCATCCAACTCCGCACTACTAATAAGTACCAAGAGAGGGTCGCAATAACTTTTACACGATTTTGGGTCGGGATCGAATCCACAAAGAGTTAGGATTGGAATCGAGTATATATCTAGTTTAGGATTGCGTATGTGCTCTTAATTGGTCTTCTATTCATTTTTGGATTTTCTTTATGATTCTATTTTTATCAAACTACTAATTGAAAATGCAACTAGATTAAGCTAAGAGATAACTATTGCAAGTTGTATCTAATGGTTTAAAAGGCACTAGGGTAGTGACATCCGCCTAGGTGGGCAAATGACGGGTACTTGAAACGAAGGCATAATTGACATGATTGGGGAATATGATATAACCGTTGCACTAATTTACTCACTCTACACCTCTCGGTGGTTCAAGTGATTTTACCCAACTGACTTTCTCAAGACCAATGGGGTATGCTAATTTGCATAAGCAACAAAGGTTCAAGTCGGGTATTACTCTCTCGAGATTTAACCCTTTAATTAGGGCTATCAATTTCTTGAGTACGCCCCAATTCCTTGTTGGGTCAACTTCGGAGATTTAGATTCTCTTTCTCAAGAAGAACCCTAGTCAACTAAACACAAACTAGTGTTTGCAACCACTAATTCAGAAATTAACCATGAAATTGACCCAAATAACAAACACCCATAATCAATTTAGCCCTAGATTACAAGACCCATCAATTACCCACACTAGGGTTGAGCCACAACCCTAGCTAATGGGTCTAGCCACTCATATTCAAAGAAGAAAAACAGGAAATAGATGAAGATGAACACAAAAACTAAATACAAAGATCCAATGATAAAAATTAAGTAAAAATGCCCAAAATGGCATAGAAAAGTTGCCTCACGAGTGCAGCTTACGTATTACAATATCTGATGACCTAAAAATGGAAAAAGAATCTATTTATACTAAGCTAAAAAATCTGGACAAAAATGCCCCTGCGGGGTTAGTGCGGACCGCACAAAATGGACCGCGGTCCGTACTGGGCTTTGGCTTTCAAAATTGACCTCTCTGAACTTGGGCTCCGCGGACCGCACAAAACGGACCGCGGCCGCGGAGGCTTCTAAGGCGGTCCGCACAAAGTGGTGTGCGGCCGCACTGGGCCTGTTCTGCATGAGATTGCCTTGTTTTTGGTACTTGTGCAAGTTTTACTCCTTTTGAGCCGATCTTCGGTATTTTGTCACTTTGTTGATCAAACCTGCAATCAAGCACAACTTGTGAGGCTTTTAGGAGTATTTTGTATGAATATTTGATCAAAGCATAAGCAAGAATGAGTATAAAATGTGTCAAAATCCCTAGTTATCAACTCCCCCAAACTTAAGCTTTTGCTTGTCCTCAAGCAAACAAAATAAGACCCCACCCCTTAAGAGAATGTCCAAAAAATTTCAGCTGTCCTAAAGTGACCTCAACTAGCCTCAATTGGGACTAACAATTGCCCTCAATACACATGAATCATTTACACATTTACTCTTTTAAAGACAAACATGGATCAAGTGCGACACAAGAGCATCAAGGATTGACTCAACACATCAAAGAACTCTTTTCTATTACTTTGGTCATTGTGGAACCCAAGCTCACACATCCTCAACTCGCCCTAAGCAATCCTCACCTTTAAGATAGTGGCACTCAGAACGAGGATAATGAGAATTCACTCATCTCTCTCAAGAAAAAGCCTCAAGTCCGGCTCTAGGTACCATAAGCTTTCCCCTTATGTGAGTATCCACTAATGTAAGCTTCATTCAACTCAAGATCATATAGGGCTTTGGTGGAGACATTGTGAAGGCTTTTGGTACAGGGTAGGAAATGTTTTGGTCTAAGTAGGTTCCATCTTCCCTTAAGCACTTCTTTTGATTCATTTGGCATCCATTCACTTGACTCTTTGAGTCATTTCACTTCTTTTTAAGGGGTTAGAGAGACACAATGTCACTCTTTCTTGTGCCTTTCAAACCTTTTTTCCTTTTTCAACTTTCCAAACCTTTCATACTTTGCTTTTCTTTGAATCCCTTTTCGTTCTTTTTCACATTGAACTTTCTTTTTGTCTTTTTGCTTTTCTTTCTTTTTTCATCGCCTTTCCTTTTCTTCATATTTGTGCCTTTTTACCATTTTGTTGCAATCCTCGTCTCTCCCCCCAAACTTATACTTTTCCCATATGCTAAAGGAAATATCGGGTGCCAAGAGAGGGTATCTTTTAGGCGGGTATATGCTTGTATCATGGTTCTTGAAAGAAAAAGGTCTAAGGCTCAAAAGGGTTGACTAGGGATCATATCACTGGTAGGTTATGGAATTGTTCAAACTATCATTTGGATCAAGGAGAGCCTATAATCATGTCTTAAGTCAAAATTCACCTAGGATTTCGCCTCAACAAACATTCAGGGCAAGTTTTAGACCAATGACTCGGGACTTGGACTTGCAATTCAATTACTCACCACACAAGCTAAGGGATTGCTAAAGACATAGAGTCGGGGGCCCACAACAACCTTAGATACGATTTGAGCACACAATGGTCCCAAAAAAACATTTGATGATTATCAGCTAACACAAGAGTCTCAAGGTCACAACTTTCACCATCCTAAACACAACAAATTATTTTTGACCATAAGATCAAAGGCAAATGTGCTAGGCCCAAGTGAAGCTTTGCTTGAGGCACCCTTAACTACTAATTACTAAAAACAAAAAGAAAAATGGACTCAATCCCTTAAGAAGATTGTCACGCCATCTATCATTGGGAAGAGCCACCCGGTTCACACAACACTCCACCTTTGGAAAGAACCGTGGCATTAAGAAAACCAAAGGCTTATTGCAAATTTCAAAACAAAAATCTACGAATCACAAATAAGAAGCTAAAAACGAATTTTTTTGCGGAAAATAGAATGAACACATATATATACAAGAGGGGATTTGAATATACAATTGGGATGAATATATACAATGTGATGTAACTTTATATACAGACCCGAAGTGAAATCAAAATGCGATAAATGTAACGAAATATCAAAATTATATACAAACCAAAGATAAAAAGATAAAGAAAGCATAGAAATGTATCAAAAATATATACAGTCATCCGAATGTATCCATGAAGCAAAAAGTAAGGCCTACCCCCTCAAATGAAAGCTGGCACTGTCCCCAATGCCAACTAGTCTAAACAAAGCAACAACAAAAATAGAGAGGGAAAGGATATAGAAGACTCCCTAAGGCCTGTCTGTCTGCATGGGCTCTTGAGTGGTCCCAGGCTCCTCTATGTGCTCGGGGACCTCAGACTGGTCCCCTGTGGTCTGCTGCTCTGCTACTAGGACCTGGGCTTGGACCTGAACAGGCTCTGGAACTGGTACATCCTGTGGCTGACTGGAGGAAGCCTCCGGTGGGTCCGTCAACTGGATGATAGCATCATCAGCTCTAGGAATCATCCTCCTCATCTTTGGAGGCCTCTGTGACTGCTCCGACTGTGGATGAGCTTCTGGTACTGGGTCCACAAGCAATAAGTCTAAATGTAGCTGATCTCCCTTCAGTCTGTCAACATCTGCACGTAGCTCCTTCACGGACTCTTTGTAGGCCCGTGTCTTCCTTAGCTTTTTATGCTCCTTAGCAAGCTCCTTGAGAGCCTTGCTATGTGAATCAACCGCCTCAGCAAGCTTCTTCTGGTTGTCGAGGATTTTCTTCTGATTTTCTAACATCTCCTTGAGCGTATCCTCGATCGACTGGGGCACCTGTGGGGCTGGAGGTGCCGACTGAGCCTCTACAGTGGTAGTCAAGATAAACAACTTGGATGATGCTGTGGACATCCAGTTGTTGATACTGATAAGAGCCTGGCTCAGTCGGTGGGAAGTATTGGGATGGGCCTGGGAAGATGGAATCTCTAGGCCTGCTGGGGTAGATGGATCAATAGGAATGGCTGAGGATGTGGATGGACCGGGAGGAATATCTGTGGAGGTGGAGGTAGGCTCAGCAGGAGCTACTACCACAACTGGCTCTTCAGACTGGCCAGTTGAAGCAATAGCTGTACCTTTGAAACTCTTGCTCTTGGGGTTATCATCCCCCTGCATGCTGTACCAGGAGAAGGGGGCCTTTGCTTTGACTCTGACATCGTAGGGCTTCTTGTCCACCTTCAAATCCCGAAAGTACATAGTGAGGGTGCTGGGGAAAGGATAGTTCCGGTCATGCTCTACACCCATAACAGAAATGATTCTGGACATCACATTCCCCACATTGATGGGGTACCCTGCCATGATAGAAGCCACCAACACAGCCCGGGAAAGAGGAAGGGTGTTGTCATGTGTCGTGGGGTCCAACTTACTACAGAAAAAGGTCTCCCACCCCCGTGCCTCAAAATTTAAAGTCCGCCTCAGAATTTTGACTCCAGCAGTCAACCAGTCAGGGGTGGTACCTGGGATTGCCAGGTATTGTGCCTACCATGGACGGTCCGCCTCACCCATTTCTAACTTCGCCAAGTACAGGGTCTCATCTTCCTCGTTGAAGCCAAGGTATTCGTTGAGGTACTTCCCGTCAAATAATATAGTCAGGTTTCGAACTTTGGAGCCCTTTTTGATGTGGGCTACGTTGCAATAAAACTCCTTGACCATGTGTTCGTTGGCATCCACACACTCCTCCAATATGTTCCTACCCACTCTAGTCCTAAATTGCTTTTGTACATTGGGGTTGTGTGGTAAAAGATCTCTATCAATGAAGCTCCTCTCCGATATCAATTTTCTCACCGGCCACCACTCCCTAAATTTGTGGTATGCCACTTCACTCACGAACCTATCTCGCCAAACCTCCGGCTTCCTCGTTCTATCTACACCCGCAACCCTTGGTTCTCCTCCTTCTGCAACTTCCTCATCTCCCTCTACTTCTTCCTCACCTCCTCCTTCACCCTCTCCAGATAATGAAGCTGTAGGAGAGGTGGAGTATTCCCCACTACCTGCTGCTGAGCCCTCAGACGACTCAAAAATGACAGTAGTTGGTGCTTGGGTAGTGGGTGATGGTGGAGGGGTGTCTCTTAGCCTAGTTCTCTCCGGCCAGTCTTCCATGTATGCTGGCACGGAGTCTGAAGAAATGTCCCGTGATGGTTGAAATTCACTCCCCGAGGAATGGGAAACGGCTCTGTCTGCATCTTTTATTAGTTTTCTAGTCCTTTTTATGTTTTCCCGAGCTTCGGGAGTGAGTTTTATCATCTTCTTCTTCCCTCCCCGGGAGGATTCTCATTTTCCCAGTGGTTTTCAGCCTTTTCCTTGTTGTCTCACCATTGTCTGCAATCGCAATTCAAACAGCTTGTTAGTATCAGTGTAATCAATTAAAAATAGTGTTGCAGAAATATGGAAGAAAGGTTGCAGAAGTGCCTAGTGCGGACCGCACAAAACCAACTGCGGCCGCACTGAGGCCATCGCGGACCGCAAAGAAATGACCGCGGTCCACACAGGTGTGGGGTTCCAAAAATATAGCCTCTGAATCTCAGCAATGCGGACCGCATAAAAGCAACTGTGGCTGCACTGGGGTTAGTGCGGACCGCACAGGGGCTAGTGCGGACCGCTCAGAATCAACCGCGGACCGTACTGCCCAAAGTTAAACTTCTCAAAATTCATTAGTGCGGTCCGTACAAAATTGTACCGCGGACCGCACTGGGGCACTGTGGACCGCACAGAATTGACCGCGGTCCGCACAGGGTGCCCAAATTTGGCACTAAATTAGGGTTTCCAAATTTTAGATTTTAAGCTCAATTTTTCACCTAATTAGTGTCTCGAAATGATTGCCCAGTCTATTATACTAACTAATTCCACATGAATTAATATTTAAACTAACCTAGCATGGAAAGAAAATAGGGGAGGAAGAAGACCTAAAAGCTAAGAAAAACAAAAATTAACAAAATTAAACAAGTAAAAGGAAGATTGTGGTACCAGATAATGAGATGAATTGAAGCAAATACATTCCAACAATTAATTATGAGCAAAGGTGTGATGAACAGTGTTTTTCTTAGGTCTGAGAGGCAAAAGTGCGAAAAGAGTAAAAGGAGCCCCCAAGGGTCTATTTATAGAGAGAACCCTAAGGCCCAGTCTCACCTACCAGTGTGGACCGCACAAAATGGACCGCGGTCCGCACTGGGCTATTTTGTTCAAGTTTGAGAAGGCAGCCCTCTGCGGTCCGCACAAAATGGACCGCGGCCGCAGAGGCCCACCGCGGACCGCGCAAAATGGACTGCGGCCGCGGTGGCAAACTTCAAAGAGTTCACTCTTCACCCTCTGCCAGTGCGGTCCGCACAAAATGGTAGTGCGGCCGCACTGCAAACTTCAGAGACCTGTGTATTTTTTCAATTATGTCCTGCACTGTATCAACTCAATCCTGTAACATCTCACAACCGGTTAGCCCAAAAATCAATCCTATACTACAAAGAAAATCAAAGAAAACGAAAAGAAAAATACATGGGTTGCCTCCCAAGAAGCGCCTGATTTAACGTCGCGGCACGACGCATGTTACCATCCAATCATTTGAAATGAACAACAGCCACCACATGGATGTCATCAAACTTCCCCAAATAGTGCTTGACTCTATGCCCATTCACTCTAAAGACTTCCCCACTTTTGTTCTTCAAATCAAGAGCACCAAACGGGGTCACACACACTACTTCAAATGGTTCACTCCACTTGGATTTCAGCTTTCCTGGGAACAAGCGTAGTCGAGAATTGAATAAGAGCACCAAATCTCCCACCTTGAACTCCTTGCCTCGAGTGTATTTGTCATGAAGATATTTCATTTTATCCTTATACAGGGACGAACTAGAGTAGGCATGGAACCTAAATTCATCAAGCTCATTGAGTTGCTCCACCCGAAGATTAGCAGCTATATCCCAATCAAGATTCAACTTCTTCAAGGCCCACATGGACTTATGCTCCAACTCCACTGGTAAATGACATGCTTTCCCAAACACCAATCGGTACGGCGACATACCAATTGGGGTCTTGTAAGCGGTCCGGTAAGCCCATAGAGCATCATCTAACTTTTTAGACCAATCGGTCATATTGGCATTGAATGTTCTGGAAAAAATGCTTTTGATCTCTCTGTTAGACACTTCAACCTGGCCACTTCCTTGAGGATGATAAGGCATAGACACTTTGTGGTTGACACCATACTTGGAAAGCAAGGCATCAAAAGCTCTATTACAAAAATGCGATCCTCCATTACTGATAATTGCCCGAGGTGTACCAAACCTCGTGAAAATGCTCTTCTTTAGAAATGCCACCACACTCCTAGCTTCATTGTTGGTAAAGGCCACGGTCTCAACCCATTTTGACACATAATCAACCGCTACAAGAATGTAAGTGTTGCCACTCGAGCTTACAAAAGGGCCTATAAAATCGATACCCCATACATCAAAGATATCAACCTCAAGAATGATGTTTAGAGGCATCTCATCTTTCTTGGAAATCCCGCCCGCTCGTTGACATTGATCACATCTTTTTACTAGATCGCTTGCATCTTTGAACAAGGTTGGCCAATAAAAACCACAACTCAGAACTTTTGAAGCCGTCCTCGCCCCTCCATGATGGCCACCATAGGGTGAGGAATGACAAACCTCTAGAATGCTAAATTGCTCCTCCTCGGGTACACACCTACGGATCACTCCGTCGGTGCAAATCTTGAACAAGTATGGCTCATCCCAATAGAAGTCCAGACTATCCCGTTTGAGCTTCTTCCTTTGGTTAGAAGAGAGCTCACCCGGGATGATGCCGGTCACAAGAAAATTAGCAATGTCCACAAACCATGGCATATCACACATCGACACAGAAAGTAGCTGCTCATCGGGGAATGTATCATTGATCTCTAGGCCATCACACGGCCTTCCTTCCTCCTCCAAGCGGGACAAATGATCCGCCACTTGGTTCTCACTACCTTTTCGGTCCACTATCTCCAAATCAAACTCTTGAATTAGTAACACCCATCGCATCAACCTTGCCTTGGAGTCTTTCTTTGTCATCAAATACCTAAGGGCAGCATGATCGGTGTGCACTATGACTTTGGCTCCCATAAGATATGGCCGAAATTTTTCCATGGCGAACACAATAGCCAACAATTCCTTCTCCATCACTGTGTAATTCCTTTGAGCTTCATTCATAGTCTTGCTTGCATAGTACACTGGATGAAATATTTTGTTCACTCTTTGACACAACACTGCCCCAACCGCAACATCACTTGCATCGCACATGAGCTCGAAAGGCAAACTCCAATTGGGTGTGGTAATGATCGGGGTGGTGGTCAACTTATGCTTAAGGAGTTCAAAATCTTCCATACATCTCTCATCAAACACAAACTTTGTATCCTTTTCGAGCAACTTGCAAAGAGGATTCACCACCTTCGAGAAGTCCTTGATAAATCCCTGGTAGAACCCCGCATGTCCAAGAAAACTCCTCACCCCCTTGACAGAAGTGGGGGGAGGAAGCCTTGAAATCACCTCTATCTTGGATTTGTCTACTTCAATTCCATGCTTTGAAATTTTATGGCCCAACACTATGCCCTCTTCAACCATGAAGTGGCATTTTTCCCAATTTAGCACAAGATTTGTGTCTTCACACCGGGCCAAAACTCTATAAATTTTCCAAACACTCTTCAAATGAATCACCAACCACACTAAAATCATCCATAAAGACCACCAAAATTTCTTCCACTATATCGGTGAAAATAGCCATCATGCATCGTTGGAAGGTCGCCGGAGCATTGCACAACCCGAACGACATCCGAGAGAAAGCAAATGTGCCATATGGGCAAGTGAATGTCGTCTTCTCTTGGCCCTCCAGAGCGATTAAGATTTGATTATAACCCGAATATCCATCCAAAAAGCAATAAAAGGCACGCCCCGCAAGGCGATCAAGCATTTGGTCAAGGAATGACAACGGGAAATGATCCTTGCGGGTCACTTTATTCAGCTTTCGGTAGTCCATGCAAACCCTCCACCCGGTAATTGTTCGAGTGGGAATAAGTTCATTGTTGTCATTTGTCACCACAGTCATCCCACCCTTCTTCGGCACACATTGCACCGGAGAAGTCCATGAGCTATCGGAGATTGGATCCACCACACCTGCTTCTAGCCACTTGATCACTTCTTTCTTCACCACTTCTTGCATTGCCTCATTGAGCCTCCTTTGATGTTCCAAGGAGGGCTTTGTATCATCCTCCAAAATAGTTTTGTGCATGCAAAATGCGGGGCTTATTCCCCGAATATCGGCCAGAGTCCATCCAATTGCCCTTTTTCGCCTTTGAAGCACCTCCAAAGTGGCCTCAACCTGCATGTTAGTAAGGCAAGAAGAAAGGATAACTGGTAAAGTTGAATTAGAGCCCAAGAATTCATACCTGAGGTGTGGAGGTAGTGACTTCAAGTCCAACACCGGGGGTCCCTCAATTGAAGGTTTTGTTGGTGGAGTTTTCCGGTTTTCAAGCTCCAAAGACAATTTTCTAGGCTCATAGGAATAAGAGCCCATCCCATGTAGAGCATTGACACACTCCACTCTGCTTGCATCATCATTGTCATCAAGGTTTAATAGCACGGCCTCAAGGGGATCCTCAACATTAATCATTGCA
>NW_017678296.1:16713-17806 GCF_001879085.1 Nicotiana attenuata
ACTTAAACCATTGCTCGTCCTCGAGCAATCAAACTACACTTTTTTTATTAGACACGACCTTTTTAAACAAATACTCCTAACTCATCACACCAAGAGTATTTAAAATAAGACTAAGCACAAAAGCGTACCATCTTCACCTCAAGATTTGACTCACAAGTACCACACGTTATTCACAACTCACCCACTTACTCTAATATAGAGGTGACTAACATTACCTTTCCTTCATGAATCAAGTGCCCTCACACAACAAAAGAGAGTACTTCCACACAATAAAATTTAAGAACACTTAGGAGCTCAAGATAGAAAGAATTCACTCACTCTCAGAAATAACATTCATATGCCACAAAAGATGCACCATAAGCTTGCCCGTAGTGTACTACTCCACTAATCGAGCTCATTCAATCTTGGATCAATTAGGACTTTATTTGGTTGTAATGTAGGCTACGGGACGGGTATGATTCATTTAGATATAAGAGTGACTACACCTCCCTAAGCACTTTAATACATATACTTTAACATTCAAACCCCATACTTATATCAAACCAAAACTCCACCTTCACATCAATGTATATTACCCCATTCTTCTTTAAGCACACTTATATCAAGAGCCACCACTTATCAAGGAATTTTTTTTTCCACAAGAATCCAACTATTTTTTTTTCCAATTCAAGTAGCTCTTACTTTTTCAAAACAGTGCACCTTTCTCCTTATTTCATTAGTTCCACTCAAAAGCCAAACCAACCACCCCACACTTTAACTTTTACATAGTTCATAATAATTCACGTGCTCATGAGAGGTTACAATGGTTCAAATAGATGGTTAATTCGAACAAATGGGTAAGGCTTGTAATGTGGTTGCCAAAGAAACAGGATTACAGGCTCAAAGGGGTTAACTACGATACATAATAATTAGGCGGGTAAAATATACATATCTGGCTCAACAAAGAAATGCCTATATCACTTCCTAGACTGAATAAAACTACTATTTCGCTTTGCAAACACACGGGGCAAGTTCTAGGCATCAAATGCAATGCACAGAATATCACAAAACCTTACACACACATGGCACATAACTCACTCAGGATTGGATTCAT
>NW_017678296.1:22103-22796 GCF_001879085.1 Nicotiana attenuata
TCGGCACTCGACCAAGACAAGAACGAGGTAAATTTTAACAATTTAACTTGGGATTGGAGGAACGAGTTTGTTAATTTTTTGCAGTACGGAATCTTACCCAAAGACAAGAAGAAGCCACAAGTACTTCGCCAAAAAGTCGCCCGATATTGCTTAATTCGTGGGAACTTATACCGAAAGATGTTCGGTGGACCTTTGGCACGGTGTCTTGGTACCTCACAAACAGAATATGTGATGAGGGAATACATGAGGGGCACTGTGGCAATCATGCTGGGGGAAGATATTTGGTGAAGATTTTAATAAGAGCAGGATATTATTGGCCAAAAATAGAGGAGGAAGCAGAAAACTTTGTAACCAAATGAGATAAATGTCAACGATATGTCAATAACATGCATCGCCCAACAGAATTGTTACATTCAGTGATCTCGCCATGGCCTTTCATGAAGTGGGCATGGATGTCGTAGGTCCATTACCTCAAGCTAAAGGAAAGGTACGGTTTCTATTAGTCTTAACGGATTATTTTCAAAATGGGTAGAAGAATCATTTGTCTCCAACAGTCAATTTCTGGGGAGGTCATACAGCTCGGCAGGGAATTATCACAACTATCCAGAACGTCTGAATTAGGTCCCAGCATTACAGTTTCCAATTCTTTAGCTTGTGCCTGAAATCATTCACATCATCTGTAATGCATGATCC
>NW_017678297.1:0-2863 GCF_001879085.1 Nicotiana attenuata
GGTTGCTTCCCCTTGCTGCAGCCACATCCCAGGATGGGGTAGGAGCGCAGACTCCCGCCGCCCGCACTCCTGAGCAGCGAGTGCATGTTGATCAGGTCCCAGAGGTTATTCCTGCACCGCCTGCAGTGCCAGTTCAGCCCGAGGACAGGGCAGCGGCTTCAGAGGATGAGCAGCGGAGACTTGAGATGTTCAAGAAATATGATCCTCCTGTATTCAATGGGTTAGGATCAGAGGATGCCTTGGGATTTCTAGAGGAGTGCTACCGTATTCTTTGTGCTATGGGCATATTAGGATCGAGCGGGGTTTCCTTCAGTACTTTTTAGCTTCGAGGAGCCGCCTATCAGTGGTGGCGTGCTTATGAGTTAGATAGCCCGGATGAGGCAGCCTCCCTGACTTGGGCTCAGTTTTCAGATATGTTCACGAGGGAGTATGTCCCCCAGAGTCTTAGGGACGCCTGGCGCGCAGAGTTTGAGCATTTGCGCAAGGGTACTATGATTGTCTCGGAGTATGTTGTCCGTTACATCGACTTGGCTAGACACGCACCAGCTTTGGTTTCTACGATTCGCGAGAAGGTTCGCCGGTTCATTGAGGGGCTTATTCCCAGCATCAGATGTGGCATGGCTCGTGAGTTAGAGATGGATATATCTTATCAACAGGCGGTGAGCATTGCTAGGAGGATTGAGGGTATGCATGCTAGGGACAGAGAGGAGAGGGAGGCCAAGAGGTCTCGAGAGTCGGGCCACTATTCTGGTGCCCGTGCCCCAGCTGCAGGACGTCATGGTAGGGGTCATATGGGCCGCCCCGTTCATTCAGCTCTTCCGGCAGCCAGTGGTATTCCAGCTCCACCTAGGCCTTAGGATCCTTATTATGCACCTCCAGTCTCTAGTGCGCCTCCTGCACGGGGTGCTTCCAGTGGTCAGTCCAGCAGACCTGGCCTGAGCCAGTCACAGCTGCCACGTCCTTCCAGAGCTTGTTTTGAATGTGGTAACACACACCATGTGGTGAGGGATTGCCCCAGACTCAGGAGGGGTGCACCTCCGCAGACTCCTCAACCACAGCAGGCTCCGCAGAGCTCTCAGGCTATGGTCCTAGCACCAGTTGCCACTCCACTGGCCTAGCCAGCCAGAGGTGGAGGTCGGGGAGGTAGAGGTCGCCCTCGAGGGAGAGGCCAGGCCAGATATTTTGCTCTTCCAGCCCGTATTGAGGCTGTCGCCTCCGATTCTGTCACCACAGGTACTATCTCGGTCTGTCATAGAGATGCATCGGTTCTATTCGATCCAGGCTCCACTTATTCTTATGTGTCTTCATATTTTTCCCCACGTTTGGGTGTACCTTGGGATTCTTTGAGTTCCCCAGTTTATGTTTCTACTCCTATGGGAGATTCTCTTGTTGTGGATTGCGTTTACCGGTCATGTTTGGTCATTCTTGGTGCTTTTGAGACCAGAGCTAACTTATTATTGCTCAGCATGGTTGATTTTGATATTATCTTGGGCATGGACTGGTTGTTGTCCATTATGCTATTCTTGATTGTCACGCCAAAACCGTGACACTGGCCATGCCAGGTGTACCGCGTATTGAGTGGAGGGGTGCTTTAGGTCACACTCCCAGTAGAGTTATTTCTTTCCTTAAGGCTCAGCGTATGGTTGAGAAAGGTTGTGATGCGTACTTAGCTTATGTGAGAGATGCCAGTATGGATACCCCTTCTGTTGATTCAATCCCAGTAGTACGGGATTTCCCTGATGTGTTTCCAGCTGATCTTTCGGGCATGCCACCCGATAGAGACATTGATTTTGGCATTGATCTGTTGTCGGGCACTCAGCCCATTTCTATCCCTCCGTACCGTATGGCTCCTCCTGAGTTGAAGGAGTTGAAGGAGCAATTGCAGGAATTACTTGATAAGGGTTTCATTCGGCCTAGTGTATCGCCTTGGGGTGCTCCTGTGTTATTTGTGAAGAAGAATGATGGTTCTATGCGCATGTCTATTGTTTAGCGCCAGTTGAATAAGGTGACAGTGAAGAACCGCTATCCTTTGCCTCGTATTGATGACCTGTTCGACCAGTTGCAGGGTGCTTGTGTGTTTTCTAAGATTGACTTACGTTCGGGCTATCATCAATTGAAGATTCGGGAGCCAGATATCCCGAAGACTGCTTTCAGGACTCAGTATGGTCATTAAGATTTCCTTGTTATGTCATTTGGGCTGACTAATGCCCAGCAGCCTTCATGCATCTGATGCACAGTATTTTCCGGCCATATCTTGATTCGTTCGTGATTGTTTTTATTGATGGAACCTGGTATATTCCCGGAGTCGGGGAGATCAATAGCAGCACCTGAGGACAGTTCTCCAGACCTTGAGAGAGAAGAAGCTGTATGCTATGTTCTCAAAATGTGAGTTTTGGTTGGAATCCGTGGCGTTCTTTGGTCATGTGGTCTCGAGAGAGGGTATTCAGGTGGATCTGAAAAAAGTGGAGGCCGTGCAGAGTTGGCCCAGACCATCCTCAGCTATAGAGATCCGTAGTTTTCTTGGCTTGGCGGGTTATTACCATCGATTTGTTCAGGGGTTTTCATCTATTACAGCACCTATGACCAGACTGACCCAGAAGGGTGCTCCGTTCCAGTGGACGGAAGAGTGCGAGGAGAGCTTTCAGAAGCTCAAGACAGCTTTGACTACAGCCCCAGTTTTGATATTGCCTACCGGTTCGGGGTCTTATACTGTCTATTGTGATGCCTCGAGAGTTGGCCTTGGAGCGGTATTGATGCAGGACAGTAGGGTGATTGCCTACGCGTCCAGACAGTTGAAGATACATGAGAAGAATTATCCTGTCCATGATCTTGAGTTAGCTGCCATTGTTTATGCCTTGAAGAT
>NW_017678297.1:5421-6383 GCF_001879085.1 Nicotiana attenuata
GGGGCGTGGTCGGATTGTGTTTTGGAGGTCCGTAGCTAATTTAGGCTCGAAATGCCGAAAGGTCAAATTTTGAAGTTTCTGGTTCGATAGTGAGATTTTGATTCGAGGGTCGGAATGGAATTCCGAGAGTTGCAGTAGTTCCGTTATGCCATTTCGGACGTGTGTGCAAAATTTCAGGTCATTCGGACGAGGTTTGATAGACATTTTGATCGAAAGCATATTTTGAGAAAATTGGAGTTCTTAGGCTTGAATCCATGGTTAATTTGAGGTTTCGATGTTTTTTTAGGTGTTTTAAGGTTGATACAAGTTTGGGGAGTAGTATTAGACTTGTTGGTGCCTTTGGTAGAGGTCCCGGGGGCCTCGGGATGAATCGGATGGTTGACGGGAAATTTAGAAGATGTTGCAGCTGTTGTATTTTTTTGCTGCTTTTATTTTCGCATCTGGGGTTGGGGGACCGCAGATGCGGCACCGCAGAAGCGGCTAAGGGGCCGCAGAAGCGGAATTTGGAAATTCCTCAGGAACCGCAGATGCGGTAAGGTTTTCGCAGAAGCGCAACCGCTCCTGCGGTTATAGTTCCGCAGATGCAGAACCTGGTATTCTAATGAAAGTCGCAGATGCGATGTAGTTTCCACAGAAGCGGGACCGCAAATGCGGGAATCGCTGGGCAGAACCTATAATTAGTTGCCTTTGCGAAATTGAGCCATTCTTTCTCTCAACTTATCATAATATCCCTCAATTCTTTCCAAAACAATAAATTCAACTACAAACTTGTAAAAATCTCGAAATCCTCAACCTTAGATCAATTCATAGCAAATAGTAAGCATAAACAAATAACAGGATCAACAAAGCATGGTAAAAACCTAAAACTACCCGAACATAAGCATAAAAAATAGCTACGTACGGACCCTCGTCAGCTCGTGCATATGTAGCCCCACAATTAAGAAGCACATATTAAATAAGTT
>NW_017678297.1:6501-22795 GCF_001879085.1 Nicotiana attenuata
TTGAATAGATTTGGGCCATTTGGAGTCGGATACTCGTGGCAAAGGCGTGGTTTCGGGTTGACTTGCCCTTGTTCGAGGTAATGGCTTGCCTAACCTTGCGTGGGGGACCTTTCCCCTTAGGATTGATATTGTGGTAATTGAAATGCCTCGTATGTGAGGTGACGAGCGCGTACTTGTGCTAATTGTTGGAAATCCGGTTTTTCGTTAAAAATAGCCTTGAATTGTGTTCTTCCTTTTCTTGCTTACACTGTTTGGAAACTAAACCTGTTGTAGCCTAGAGAAGCATGTCTACTTGACTAAATTGCTCTATTTGCCTTAATTGCCTTAATTGTATTACGTGAACCATGCTAGGTTAGGATTACCTGCTTCACATTTGATACGAATTTGATTGAATTGAATTCTTGTTGTTGCTGCATATTTACTTTGGGACTGCGGGACGGTATCCCGGGAGCTCCCCTGCATGTTTACTTTGGGACTACGGAATGGTATTCCGGGAGATCCCCCTGCACTTTTACTATGGGACTACGGGACGGTATCCCGGGAGCTCCCCTGTATGTTTACTTTGGGACTACAGAGTTGCATTCTGGGAGATCCCCCTGCACATGTATGAGTTGGACTATGGGACTGCACCTGGGAGATTCACTGGATATGATATTTATATATGGGGACTACAGGACGGTATCTTGGGAGATCCCCAGTTGTTATCTTGGAGCTGAGCTGTATCTCTTACCGTGGTTTACCTGCCTATGTGATAGTTGTTGCTGTCCTTTATATCTTGTGTTACTTATTTACACTGTTTATTTTACACTGATAAACCTTATATCTTATTTAACCTCTGTAGGGCCCTGACCTTCCTTGTCACTACCCAACCGAGGTTAGGCTTGACATTAACTGAGTGCCGCTGTGGTGTACTCATGCCCTTCCTGCGCATGTTTTTCATGTACAGATCCGGGTACCTCTACTCAGGCTTATCATTCTTGAGGCGAGGCGATTCTACGGGACTTCAAGGTATATCTGCCGCGTCCGCAGACCGAGGAGTCTCTTTCTATTCCTGCATCTTGTATTTAGCCCTTCTGTACTTTATGTTCTTGATTAGACATTCCGAAGATTAGAGCTATGTAGTGTTTTCTCAGCTCGTGGATCCGTGAGTTTTCGGGTTTTGGGATAGTGTATCAGATTTTGAAAAGTTGTGTGTATATGCCAAGAAGCATTTAAATACTATTTCTTTCAGTTATTTGGCTTTTGATTATTTATTCCGCAAGATTAGTTGCTTCTGCATTTGTTAGGCTTACCTAGTCGTAGAGACTAGGTGCCGTCACGGTAGTTCACGGAGGGCGAACTGGGGTCGTGAGAGTTCTTTAGATCGAATGGCATCATTTGTAGCAGTACACTCCCCACGGTGTAATAAAAGCGCTTTTCTCTGCATTTTCTTCATCCATCCAAATCTGGTGATAACCCGCTAAGCAATCTACAAAGGATTGGAGTTCATGCTTGGCGCAATTGTCGATCAGGATGTGTATATTTGGCAGTGGAAAGTCGTCCTTGGGACTTGCTCTATTTAAGTCTCTATGGTCAACACATACTCTGACTTTCCCATCAATCTTCGATACTGGCACAATGTTGGCTAACCAGGTTGGGTACTCAACCACCATGAGAACTTTGGCTTTGATATTCTTAGTAACTTCCTCCTTGATTTTCAGGCTCATATCTGGTTTGAACTTTCTGAGTTTCTGCTTTACTGGCGAACACATGGGATTAGTAGGCAACTTGTGAGCCACTATAGACGTGCTTAAACCGGTCATGTCATCATACGACCATGCGACTATGTCCTCATATTAGTTTAAGAAACGAATGCACTCTTCCTTTTCTGTTGGTGATAAGTGAATGCTGATGCGAGTCTCCTTAATGGTCTCGGCGTCCCCCAAGTTTACTGCTTTGGTTTCGTCCAGGTTGGACTTAGGCTTATTCTCAAAGTTTTCAACCTCCCTGACAACTTCCTCGGGTATCTCATCTTCTTCATCCAAATCACTATTCTCATGTTGTGTTGCCTCATTACATGTCATAGTCACCGGTTCATCAAGAAAAGTAACAATAATGCTGTAGAAAGAACAATAGGAAAGATAATAATAAATAATAAAGAGCAATGCATTCGATTAAGACTTAAAACATCCAAACGAGTACGGCTCGATGAATCGAGCATTTATTTTGAAACAAGTGAATCTTAAAAACAAAATTATTGAAAATCCTAGATGCCTAGAATGGCTATAGAAATAAAATCTACTAAGCTACCCAGGGACTCGGCAGGCCCGGGATGGTGTGGCGGTCCAATTCCTGAGAACAGCTCCCTTCTGCACAGTCTGAATGGTGAGGCCTTCTTCCTCCTCCTCCTCAATTATCGCACTGCTGTCCATGTCTTAATCCTTCAAGAACAGATTCCTCAACCCAGCTAATGCTTCTTCTTCTGCAGTTCCCCATATTGTATCAGCCTGGTGAAAAGCTTGATCCGGATGCGGCACTGGTTGCTCGAGAGGGTAATACGGTCCACGCCATGGAGGCGACCAATCATTATACTCTTGCCATGTATACTGATATCCGAGCCCGAAGGTAGTACCATGACCCTTCAGCCGTATCGGTTTGGTGATACCCTGGAGATTCTTCCCAAGCCCTTTGCCGGCTTCATACCCAGACCATGCCAGTATGATTTCTATTTTACTGCTCCACCATTTGTCCTTCTCAACGGCATTGACACGTTCAATGTGATGATAGGTTTCCCCTCCTAGCCTTCTTCGGTTTCCGATAACCGGGATGGTTTGGCTGGTGTAAATGGGGTTACTCCCATCTCTCGGAATGATCACCTCCTGACGATTCCATTCGAATTTCATGGCTTGATATAGTGTGGAAGCCACCGCCCCAGCGGCATATATCCATGATCGGCCCAACAGAAGATTGTACGAGGCTGGTATGTCGAGCACCTGAAACTCGACGTCGAACCAAGTTGGCCCCATCTGCATGAAAAAATTAATTTCCCCAATCGTGGCCCTTTGAGACCCATCGAAAGCTTTCATGTTTATACTTCCTGCCCGTATTTCATGAAAACCATTGTCCTATATTTTAAGAGTATCCAACGAACAAATGTTGAGGCTTGAACCCCCATCAATCAAGACCCCGGCGATGAATTTGTCTTCAAATTGCACCGTGACATGCAATGCTTGGTTGTGATGCAACCCTTCAGGCGGTAGCTCATCCTCATGGAAGATTATTTATGACTTTCCACCACCTTCCCTACCATGTTGGCCATCTCTCCACCGGTGATATTGTTGGGTACATAAGCTTCACTCAACACCTTCATTAAAGCGTTCTTGTGCACCTCTGAATTTTGCAACAGTGACAGGATGGATATCTGAGCTGGGGTTTTGTTTAAATGGTCAATGACGGAATACTCCCTTGCTTGTACTTTCCTCCAAAGGTCACCTGGCCCTGTTTCGATGACGGGCTGCTTGGTAGTGACATCCTTACTCGGTCCTCCCAAGTGTTCAGGTGTATTGACTCTTCCGGTCCTAGTCATTCCTTGCGCAGCATCGGATTCCTCTATCTTTGCCTTTCCTTTTCGCCGAGCTTCGGCAACATAATCGCAAGGTATTGCTTTTGAATTGAAAGGAGGTGTGATTGATACTGTCACTGTAAAAGGTGTGGCCACTTCTACTTCAAATGGAACAGGGGTGGTCGCGGGTGGAGCCACTTCTACCTCAAATGGAATTGATACAGCTACCTCAACCTCGATTGGTGACTAAGTCCGAGGGTTTAAGGTCATCGCCTTCCCGAATAAGCCCATTTGACCCCTCAGGATCCCATTCTTCGTTCGTCTCTATCACATGTACCCCACCACCTCTATGATCAGGGAGAGGGTTGTTGCAGACATTGGGTACGATTTCCTTCGCCTGTATGACCTTGGTGTCAATCAGCGTCTGGATCATATCTTTCAATGTTCGGCACTCGTCAATGGTGTGCCCCTTCATACCGGAATGATACGCACAAGTTTTGTTTGGATTGACCCACTGGGATGGATTCTCTAATGCCACAGCGGGAACAGAAGTGACGTAACCTGCGGCTTTCAACCTTTCATACAGCCGATTGATGGGTTCAGCGATAGCGGTGTATTATCTGGGTGGTTTGCGATCAAAATTAGGTCTTGGTCTTGGATAATTTTGGCGAATCGAAGGTGACTGGAAATGAGATGGTTGGGAATTATAGGTATGATAGACAGTCGCTGGTTGGGAATATTTGGGAGATGATGGTTGATAAGTAGGTGGTGGTGCTTGGTATGTGGGTAGAGGTGTTTGATATATGGGTGGAGGTGTTTGATAGGTAAGTGGAGATTTCGGGCCTTGAGCCACCATTACTGCCCCAACGTCTTTTTTCTTTGATATGCCGCCTGATTGTAATGCCTTGTTTGTGGCCTGTAATGCCTCAAAGTTTGTTACCATCCCGCTTTTGATGCCTTCTTCGATTCTTTCCCCTAGTTTGATGATATCAGAGATTTTATGGTTTTCAATTACCATTAACCTTTCATAATACTGCAGATCTTGTGCTCTGACGAAGAACTTGTTCATCTGTTCCGCATCCAAAGATGGTCTGACCTTTGCCGCTTCCGACCTCCAACGAGTAGCATACTCGCGAAAAGTTTCGATGGGTTTCTTGTTGAGGTTCTGATTATAGAAAACATCTGGTGCATTTTCTGTATTGAACCTGAACCGGTCCATGAAATCAGATGCCATACTCACCCAGTTGGACCATTTCTTGGGATCCTGGCTAATGTACTAGGACAAAGCATCTCCAGTAAGACTCCTCATAAAGAGTTTCATCCAGATGTTTTCATCCTTTCCGACCCCAACAAGCTTGTCACAATAGGTCCTCAGATGAACCCTGGGATCACCTGTACCGTCAAACATCTCGAACTTGGGAGGTTTGTACCCCTCTGGCAGTTCTACATTTGGCTGTATGCATAGGTCTTCATAGTTCAAACCTTCTATCCCTTTGCCGCCTTCGACACCCTGAACCCGACTTGTCAATTTCTTGAGTTCTTCAGCCATGTTCTTGATGAGCAGATCCTTCTCAGCTAATTCTGGTGTATAGGAAGTTGGTTGAGTAGAGTGAGGTACGGTTTCCACTTATATAGGGTTATTTTGATGAGTTCCAGGGACATGGGTGTAATGATGTCATTGGTTGAGTTTTGAGGATCAGGAATGGGTTGTGGTGTGTTCTGGGGAGTGTGGTAAGTGGTGGTGTGGGTACTGGATTGGTTGATGGTGGTGTTGTGGCGGAGTTGGTACCGGTAAGGGATTGAGATTTTGAGGTGGGATTGCATGTTGATGCGGTGCAGAAGGGTTTTGTGGATGTTGGTTTGGTGTGTTTTGAGGAGGTGCTGGGTTTTTTGTGTTTTGTTGATTAATGTCGGGAACATTCAAAGTGAGGGATAAGTTTGCCAAGTTGCGGAGCTGCTCAAGTTCTCCCTGTAGCTCCAGTATCTTTTGTTCTAATCTTAAAAGTAAATCATTCGGTGCCAGAGTACTCCGAACATCTGAAGTTTCTGCATTTTCTGCATTTTCCTTTCGAATACCGCTTAAGACGTCCATTTTAGCCTTCCCTTTACTCTTTGTATTGCTTAGAGGAGGAGGAGGTGGAGGGCCTCTAGATCTGGTATGATACGCTGATGATCCCAGTATGAGCGAACCAACCTTAGGGGATGGGAATAAAGAATAAAAGGAAAACAAAAAGGTAAACAAGTCAGTAAGGGATCTGAAATGTTTGCAGCATTTAAGCACATATTGGGAGAATCTAAATTCGTGTCCTAATTTGGGAGCCTCGTTCTGGCCGAGGTAGGCCTAGCGACAAATAGATTTGGAGAAGTTTAGATGCCAGCAAATGCCTCATTTCATAATATGAAAATAGACGAATCCCAAAACGACACTAAGATAATAGAAAAGTAAGTCACTATTGGTACACGGCCTTATTATATTTAGGAAAGAAAATAAATCTAGTCTAGTTGGTCCTAGAAGGACCTTCCCCAGATTCGATCTTCCTGACTCCATCATACAGGTTTCCCAGCTCGCGCAGACCCAACAGTAGGTAGGATCTAGCCAAATGTCCTCCTTCGCTTCCTTCAGCATTCTGGCAATCCTCAATCCTTTTTATGATTTTACCCTCTAGCTCCACTAATCCTCACTCCAGATATTCCAACCTTCTGTTGGAAGTGACATCCATTTCATTCCATTCGTCGATCAACCTCATATTTCTCTCGTGTATTTCCCGGTGCTCATTCTCAGAGTCGTGGACCCTCTTGCACAGTCTGTTGTATTTGACTTGAGCTTCATCTTCTTCGTCTATGATCCTATTCCCTCGACCGGCTCCCAGCATCACCATTCCTTTTAAGTTGTCCTCTAACCATGCTGGATAGAAAGGTTCACACCCCGCATGATACCTGTCTGGCTCAATGGTGTTCTTTTCCACAATGATTTTGCAGTGCCACATGTGCTGAGCTTTGCACTGTAAGGGACGTCGTCATCCTGAAAGTCCGCTCTGAAATGACTCATCTTGGCAACCTTGGGTACAACCTGCTTCCTGCCTGCTTGCCTCATAACTCGGATAGGGACATAAGGGTATATTCCTCTCAACCCAATCAGCACCAAGTGTGGAGCATCCCTGGATCTGATGATGAATTCGCCTGTTGGGAACCATTCAAACATCCATTGCACTTGTTCCTCGGTCAGATTGTTGAAGAACTCTACCCACTCTTTGGCTCTTTCCGGCTGAGCAAACCTGTCCGGAATGTAAGTCATCCGCTTGGGATGACGGAAGGCAATATGGTCGTTCCAAGCCCTTCGCGGAAGTTCTTGGCGATACTGGCCCCTTTGAAGATGTTCTAATAACCACAACTGCAGAAACATGTTACAACCCTCGAAATGCTTGATCCCCCTTTGACAGCGCTCCAGAGCCCTGTAGATGTCGGCTGTGATCATGGGGACTATAGTGTATGTCTGTCCATTGATCCTTTCCATCAAAGTCTTGGCGACCATGGCCAATCTAGTGTGGAATCTTTCCCTTTTCATCGGGAATACTATCAGGCCCAAGAAGCACACAATGAACAGGAACACTCTGCGGTGGATGTGTCCCAGAGAAGTGATAGAAAGCTCGTCATAGAAGGTACAGTAGGACTTGCTATGGCTATATCTCTCATACAGGTATTCGAATGGTATGTGGGATTTCTTCAAGTATTCCAAGTCAGCATTTTTCTTCAGCCCCATCATCTTTAGGAACCCTTTACCAGTACGGTTCTCCGGCACCCACAACCCAGGGCTATCCCAATTCAGTCCTGCAAGTCCCCCAATTTCTTCTAGGAGTGGTATCATTTCCATATCGCCAAAATGGAACACAGCCCTTTAATTGTCTCGGAACAAAGTAGCAGCCTCGATAAACCTATTGTTTGGATGAATGTCTAGCAGAGAAGGTAAATTGCCCAAGTGTTTCCTCACGTGTTTCTTGTCACTTGAGGAAAGGTCCTCCCACCAATCTAGGAGCAATGGTGGAATGTTGCTGACCATGCCGAATCCGGGGACCTCATGCCTCATTTTCTGCAAAACAAAAAGGTTAGGCCCTTCTCCCCCACCAGACTCGACTATTTTTACATTCATGATTAGCATATTGGCATTTAGTTCTCCAAATTATTGCACAGAACGTGATTATATCTGTTGGGATTATGGAAACCCCGTTGGACTTTTGGATAAGGCTCATCTTAAAGGATTATTATGTGGACAACATATTAATCCGACTAGATTTGACCATGATGTATGCAAAACTATGATAAGAGTAAGGTTACTATGGGGGTCTAGACTGGTACCCTCAAGCGGACAACTTGTGGGGGAAAGGCACAGAGCCGTCGACTGCACTGCTGATCGACTAGTTTTACCGCAAATAAGCCTTTCCGAATTTTAAGGGTTATAAATTTAAAGAGCGCAACCACTCATCAAGCGTTGCTATAGGATTTGATACGCACGAGTGGAATATGATGTGGAGCATGATTTATGCAACAATAAACAACATGTTGTCAAGTATTTGCACGTAAAAAATGATAAATGCAGTATTTAAATAATTGAAAGGTAGTTATGGAAAAAGAAAACAAAGAGACAAGTCAGTTTCAGGAAATAAAAGAAATCATAAATAATCAGTTAAATCCAAATAAAGGGGAGAGGGTACACGGGATAAATCATGCTTAAGACTAATTCAGAAAAATAAGTTCGTTGTGGTAAGACCTAAAATATCCCCAGCAGAGTCTCCATGCTGTCGCGCCCCCTTTTTTCTCCCTTCTTGCGGGGAAGTCCGGGTTTCGACATTCATGGGGGAAGAACTCGTTTCCTTTCGGGAATTGGGTATTTTGAAGTGTCGCCAGCTAACGGATTGTGGTGTGTTAGGGCACCTAGATCAATTAACTAATGTAACTAGTTTGCATTACCAGCGATTAGGGTAAGGGCTCGAAATAATCTTGAGGGGAAGGTGTTAGGCACCCCTCGCGGTCCACAACTGTGGGTCCCGGCCGAACTTAAACTATGTGAATTAGTCATTTTAACAAGTAAACAAGTATTTGCAAATAAAGGTAGTTTTCACATAATAAATGCATATATAATAAAGGAAGTTCTGGTAATGAAGGTAAAGAGGTTTGGACAGCATGCATGTGTAAAGAAAAGATAGTTTGAAGAATTTAAACACATATGGAATTGAGAAAGGGAAGTCCTAAGTTGATTAGCCTACAGGATCATACCCATGCAATGCCCGGTAATCACTCCTCAATGAGGGACTACACGTGACATTAGCGCGCAGTCATCATATCCCTTTACCACCCATTACCCTCCCCTTAGTGGTTATGAGCGAGTTTAATTAACGTCCTCTAAGCGTGCTGCTTCCCGTCCCTTCCTTATGGTCCTGGAGGAATTTGGGACCTCTAAATATGGACAGTTCTAGACAGCCTAAAGTTTGTAAAAGGTAAAAATCTACGCGACAGGAAAATAACATATAGGACAAGCAAGTAAGGACATGCAGTAAGAAGGCTCATATTTACCTCCGCATGTATATAGGCAATCAAACAGCACGTCTAAAACACAGATTTTCAAAAGAAGTTCAGAAATCCTAAGAACATGGTATCTGGATGAATGCTACAGATTTAGGACATGCATAAAGAAGGTGGCGGAATTCTAACCAGTTCGCCTACTGGTTTTATAGCATGTTAAGCCTGGATAATCCCACATTTAAACAGAACTAGTTTCACAGTTATTTAACGCCCTAAGGCTTGCCTAGGTGTGTATATGCAGCCACAATTCTGGGAAGACATTTTGAAGTCCTTTATCCTATAGGCATGCTTTCTAGGGATATTAATTAACACATCGTTGAAGACTATTAAAGAAACAAGTAGGATAATTAATTAAACTGATTTAGAACCTACAGGTGTGAGTTCTAATTAAATTAATTTTAGATCCTATAGGCATGAGTTCTAATTAAACACATTTGAACCAAAATGAACCCTATAGGCATGTTATCTAACAAGAACATATTTGAACTAAAATGAACCCTATGGGCATGTTATCTACCCAACTTTACCCACAGTATACAACTACCCCCCCTTTTCACTAGTCACCCCAATATCTGTTTACAATTAGTTATTACAGACCAATGGTTGAATGAAAAAAATACATAAATAGAATATAAATTAAGCTATAGGGAGCCTGAAGTAGGCCAAAGTAGATCCTGATATACCAGACCTTCAGTAGTCTCAGATGCCCAAAGTTTCATAGCCAATTTCATGTCTAGGTGTGTTAGAGTTCCCTAAGGACCTCAGGGACCCCGGGAAGTGCTCACACCCAGATCTTTCTCAAATAAGGACTGATTTACGTGCAGTGTGGAAGAGACAACCCTGATATGCCAGAGTTCAGAGAGATCTCAAGGGTCACTAAGTAGTACACATACCAGAGGGGCAGGACTTAATAATCTAAGAGTAAGTGAGAGTGCATAATTTTGAAAAAAAGGTTTTGGTGAACAGTATAAAGAATGCTCTCAGGAGTGAAGAGATTTTCTGAAACCAGTACTAGTTTGGGTGGTAAAACAACTCCAGAAAAGCATGGAAACATTTTTTGAAATCAGAATACAAGTCACAGAACAAACAGCTTCAGAAACACTTTGGGGCAAACAAATTCCACACATGGAGAGAGGGGTTGGGGACACATAGAATACACCCTAGTGTATAAGCAAACAGATGCACAAACTTCTCAAAAAGTTGTAGAATTGACAAGTTAGGTACAAAGATTACAGCAAAGACATGTTGAGAACACAGACCTTGGACATGACCAAACACATAACTAGAGTACTTTGACGGGCTAGATGACTTAGCAGGAGTAAAGTAGAGTAGGCAAGACTTAGATGAACAGACTAGGCAAGCACTACATAAACATTCGTAGTTTAGAAATACTGATCACATGTAGAACAAGCAGAATTTAGACATGCTGGGTGAGACAGTAAACAAGCAATGTAGCTTGGACATGCTAATGAGCAAACAAGATGCATGCAATTATCACAAGACAAGATTGGGCATGCTAAATAGTAAGCAGATCATTGTGGGTAAATAAACTAGTCATAGCTTCTAACAGAACAAACTCCAACATGCTGGGTGAGACAGTAGTTAGGCAGTGTGATCTAGGCATGCTGGTTACACATTGAGCAACATGACAGTAAGCTATAAACAGGATTGGAAGTCATAACTAATGGACTGAAACAATAAAGGAACACATAGTTTCGGGATTTGAATTGAATCAGGACATACCAGTTAAGGAGAGAATATAGAGTATAGAGCAGAGATAGTGCAAATAGCTAGCCTTGGCTTACAGCTGGCTATGTCAGCGAGAAGTGCAAGTAACAGAGAAGAATAGAGAGAGAGAGAGAGCTTTTGAGAGTGTGAGAGTAATTTTTTTGAACCAATTGTTCGTGTCATGAACTGAGAGTAAAGGAGAGTTTATATAGCAGTTTAGGAGGGGAGCAGAATAAGGTAAAGAAATCAAAATTCACCAATCAGGGAAATTACAAAATCAATCACACACGAAATTAGCATTGTCTTCCTTCAATTAAGGACAAATACCCAATGGTTAAAGGACACGAGTCACTTAAGGAAAGAGAATCAAATCAGACCTAAGTAAAGAGGTAAACAAACATAAGTTTAATTAAGGAAGTAATCGTGAAGAATTAGTAACATTATAGACAATAAGGTAATAAGAATAATCAGAGTCGTAAACAAGGGAATAAATCAAGAATCGGCACATAATTTTGACCAAGCAAATTAGTAAATCGAAATTCAAAATAATACTGATTTAAAGAGAGGGAAAAATATCAGTTTTCCACAAATAGATGAGTAGGCTGAACAAAACTTCATAAACACACATAAATGAGCCAAGAGATAGACTCAGAAACCCTAGTAGAGATGAACTAGGGTAGATGTCACAAGATTCTAAGGAAAATCATGAAAATCAAAACACATACCAAACAATGTATCCAGTAACACGGAAATATTTAGAATCGAAGCAAAAATATGAGAAATTAGGGCTTTAGCATAAATTGACTAGGGTCCAAACAACATTAACACAAATCAGTCAGTAACACTTAAGAACCACGATTAAACACTCAAAAATCAGAAAGTCTTTAAAAGAGTGAGTTCAGTAAACCCTAGTTTTTAGGAAAAACGGACAATCGATTAAAAACCATAAAACTTTCGTGAAAACATGTGGAACAGACTCAATTCATCTCAGATCTAGACAGATTTGAGAAGATCAAAGGATAAAAAAATTAGGATTTTTTGGAAAAGCAACAAAGACATGAACAGACTTAGGAAACCACAGATCCAAGACAAAAAAGGAGAAAGGTCTTACTCAAGATCAAGATAAATAGCCTAAAACCAGCAAGAAAACCCAAGGTGTAAACAGACCGCCTAGGTCCCTTGAGGATCTCTTCAAGGATCCAAAAAATGGAGACGACATAGCAAATAGGAGGCCATTAGAGGCCTGAGGTGGTGAAGAACCACTATAGGAGAGCAGAAGGTGAGTGACGACGTTTGGAGATTAGGGTTTAGGTCGAGATCATTTGAGAGAGGAGAGGAACAAATGACGGCGGGGAAGGGTGGTAAAATGATTAGGGTTTGGAGGGTATAGGTTAGTTTAATTTAGGTAAGGGGAGATCTGGACCATCGATCAAAATGATCAACGGCCAGGATCTAACAAGAACTGGGTCGGGTAGATAAGGGGTTTGGGCTGGGTAGACTCTGGGCCTGGTTGAATTGAATTGGGGTTGAAATTGGGCTAGGTAATTAGGCTAAATCCGAAAATAAGAGGGCCATTTGTTAAATACCCATTTAAATCATAAAATAATTTTTAAATATAACTAGTAGGTTGTAAACAATGATTTTCATGCTTGGGAGTATTTTAAAATAATTACTTAATATTTTAAAAATGTAAAAGGCTATTTTCTGGTAAAATAATGTAATAATGCATGCATAGGCTATAATTGCAAAGTAATTGCAATTGCATCCTCAAAATACAAATGTGGCTATTTGTGCAATAATTGAAACTTAGTACAAATGCAAAATGATAAAATTAAGCCACAAAAATTATTATAAAACTATTTCTGATGCAATCAGTGATTGTTTTATAAAATAAATGCTGGGATAATTTAATTAAAATGTTTTAAAAACGTAGAAGTTGTGAAAAATATTAATTGATGCAAAGCATAGTTTTGAAAATATTTTGGGGAAAAAATTGGGTAATCAACACTTGTTGAGAAGAGTTTGACGAAATCCATGGTTCTACGATATCAAGGAGTATTTGGAGAAAGAAGAATACCCAGAAAGAGCGGAGAAATTCCAGTACTTACGAAAACAGGACTTATGAAGAAATTGCAGTTGCCATTCTTGATAGACAAGTTCGAAAGATGAGAAATAATGAAATTGTCTTTGTGAAAGAGCTATGGCGAAACCAACAGGTTAAAGATTACACTTGAGAGGCCGAGGAAGAGATAAAGAGGATGTACCCTCATTTGATCGAATAACTCGATATTTATGAAGTTGTGTCCATGAAATTGTTAAGAATTTACCTTCTATAAATAATGTTTCACTTGTATAGTTTATGTTAAGGATGTTTATATTGGCAATATAATGTTTACGACGTTGTGGTCGGTGTTGCCTCCATGACTGTGTTACATTGTTGTGTTATGATTATGTTGTTAGGATTGGTTTCTAGGATTCTCTGATAGGTGGATAGGCCCAGTTATAAGGGAGACTCTAGCGAAATTTTTGGAAATGTATGGAGTTAGTCGAAATTTGGAACTGCTGGTGTGTAAAGTATCAGTTGGGTCACATTGGTTTCTAATTGAAGATTTGACCCTCTTTCTAGGACGAATGATCTTAAGTGGATGAAGATGTAAGGCCCCACAAAATTTCACCTAAAACCTGAGGTTTCGTGGTGCCGAGGTAAGCTAAAAATGACCTTTCTGCTGTCCACTATGCTACCGCAGAACCATTTTGTGGGCCGCAGGTCGACCGCGGAGTGAAGAATAAATTGAGCCAAGTTTGATGAGAATTATGCGGTCTATTATGCGGCAGCATAATCATTTTTTGGACCGCACAATCAATCACAAATCCAACACAATGATTTTCAGAGGGGGATTCTGCGGCACATTATGCGATCGCAAAACTGGTCTACGGACGGCAGATCGGCTGGAGACCTGAGCCGAGCAGCCCAGTTTTGGAGAGTGATATTTGCGATCCCTTATGCAGACCACATACTTGTTCTGTAGTCCACTCTACAGCTACAGAGTTGAAATCGGAGGGACCATTTTCTGATTTTATAACCGGATCCTGTCTCGGTATATAGACGTTAAGGACCATTGGTAAATAGAAAACCTGATATAACAAGAGAGAGGAAGTGCCATAGAGTGAGAACAAAAGTCCCTAAGCTAATTTTTCATCAATCCTTGGTCAAAATTTGGAGAATTCACAAGGAAAACTCACAAGGCCTTCATCTAAGAGGTAAGGTTCGATACCCTAGATTCAATTCCGAGTTTGGGGTAGAATATAGTTAATGGGGAGTGTGATTCTTGGGTGTGAGGGTGTTATTTATGCATGCATGTACTATCAGGGTTTGTGGGAAGGTTGTTGAGCTCAAATGAGTAGTCTTTGGGTTGTGGGATGATGGAACCCACCATAGGAGGATCTTGAGATCATAATGTCCACCTAGTGTTTGTTAAAATGCTCAAATGAGCTGAACCCATGAACTTCATCCTAATTTGTGTTCAAATTTGTTATATTTCCAAATAGATCGAAGTTGCTGAGATTTTTGGAACATTATAGTAATTGAAGGAAGCGCAAGCAAGGTATGTTGGCTAAACTTTTCTATTAGAATTGAATCCCACGATGGTCCTGTAAGTCCCGAGTTGTTCATTATAAATTTGACTGTTCTGAATAAGCTTTTTATCGAAAGTTATATGTTAAAGATGTGTTCCGAATGCTCTTATCTTATTTTGTTATCTTTCGGGAATATGATATAAGTATAGGCTGTGTATTAATATGATATGACTTCAAGTCGTGTTTCAAATAAAAGCTATTATGCCAAATTGTGTAAGAAATCTCAATGTGCCTAAGACTCCTATTTGCTCACATGTGTATTTAAAGTCACGAATAGAAATGCCTTGTTGTTGGTAATCCATGATGATGTTTGAAAGTAAAATAGGTGAGCATAAGTTATGAAATAACCTAAACCCGAAACTGTACGTGCCGGTGTAGGAGTGAGTAAGGGGTAAAATCCCTGTGTGTGGTGGTGATATTTTTACCCGAATATGGGATGAGATTGATGTGTTGAGATAATTCCCCTTATATGGGATGAGATGATTGCTAGCGGAATGTGAGGTGACGTCGACCCACAGGGCATGGTGGTGAGACGGCATAGATGATCGGGTTGAAATCAAAAGGCATGCCAGGCATATGTTGGTATTGTGAGTGGACGTTCTGGGTGGGCCCGGTTAGCAGGTCCGGCTGAGATCGGACTCCGTGCTAAAAGAACGATGGTGTATCGGTAATTAAGATCTCCCAACTTAAAAGTACTGAGACTTGCTTGAAATTTATCCTCTCTCAGATCGGACTCCGTGCTAAAAGCACGGTGGTGTATCGATACTAAAGATCTCCCAACTTAATAATATTGAAACTTGCTTGAAATTTATCCTCTCTCAGATTGGACTCCGCGCTAATAGCACGGTGGTGTATCGATACTAATTATCTCCCAACTTAAAAGTATTGAAACTTGTGTGAAATTAATCCTTTCTCCTAACTTGACACTTTAATATTGTTTGAGGCCCTCAGTGATTCCATATTTCTTTCTCATTTTACTATTACTCGTTCTATTGAGGGGGTGTTTTGTTTTTCATAATAGTATTATTCCATGTGTACTAACATCCCTTTTGTTGGGAGCGCTGCATCTTTAATGGATGTAGTTTGTTCTACAGCAGGCGGCATTTAGCAGCGATAGCAGTCCACCCTCTCTATAGCTGACTTGGTGAGCTCCACTTCATTTCAGGGTCTTGTATCTCTTGTCTTTTATTTATAGTGTTTTGAGGTATAGATGGAGCCTTGTTGTCGGTACCATCGTACTACTCTTTTGATTCTGTTAGAGGCTCCGTAGACATAGTGTGGGTTGTATGCTTGTTTTGCGAAAGTTATACTAAAAGTGTTGTGATTGTATCACATGTTCCACTTCAAGCTATGATTGAATAGTGTACTATTTTGGAGACTTGTTCATGACGTATCTAATGGAAATGAACAGGTGTTTTTCATATGACCTCTTACTGTCTAACTAATGAAATGTATCTTTTCTTTAATCATGGGTGAGTTGGTAGACGGTACTGTGCAGGCTTTCTCTACTGGGGTATCTCGGTTGAGCGCCAGTCACGCTCCACGTGGTCGGGGAATGACAAAACCCTCTTGAATGTTCTCTCTTCTCTGAAAGAAACCCTAGCAGCCGCCTCCGATTTTCTCTGATTCCAAGGTAAATATGGAGTCAATCCATGATTTACTTACCTACGATGGTGTATACGCGTCTATGGTGTTACTTAAGTTCTTGCCTTAGTATTTGGTAAGAATATCTTCTGAGATCTGGTGGTTGACTCTGATTCTGTGAGGATTTAGACGATTTTTCATCTATATACATCGTAGAAGGAAGGATCC
>NW_017678298.1:0-816 GCF_001879085.1 Nicotiana attenuata
CCTGCATAGGACATGTTTGCATTAGATATCATGTCTCCTTAGGTCTATTCATGTATGCATATCATCACATCCGTGTTCATTTAAGGATCCACGTTAGATATTAATGATGTTAACTACATGCTTCATCAGAAATAGCACTAAATAACTTCTTCTTTTGAAACAATACTGTCTCCGCATGCATAACTCACATGTAGATATCCTGTTCTTAGGTGTACTGTCGGATCTATTTTCAGCATGTCTACCCTTTTTAATCTGGGCTAAGTACTCAATAAAACGCCTAGGCAAACCTTAGGCCTAACGTTTGCTAAAATCAATCAAACACATAACTCGATTAGTTATGCACCCGTAGCCTCTCAAAGATAAGTATAGACGTTTCTGTACCGACCCGCAAGACACTACTATACTTGCTCATGACCCGTAGAACTTATGAACATAGGGCTCTTATACCAACTTGTCACGACCCCAAATCACCAATTGGTCGTGATGGTGCCTAAATCACTTGCTAGGCAAGTCACACATAATAAAAACAGAACAAGATAACAGAACTAAGAAAATAATACAAGTCTAAAGCAAATAACATAAATAACTGTGTTGATACATAAATTCTCTAGAATTGGTAATACAGAGTCATGAGCTCTAAAATTATAGTGCAAGTCTGAAAGTGAAAAATGAAAATAATGTCTGAATGAAAATAACAACACTGAAATGAAAAGAGACGCTAAATAGTGAAATGCAGCTCTACCTTGTCTCTTTGCAACTCTCACCAAAAATCACAGTGACTCACGGCTCAGTCCAATACCTGAATTTGCAACAATT
>NW_017678298.1:3437-11828 GCF_001879085.1 Nicotiana attenuata
ACGAACGAGGGGACGGGGGGGGGAAGCCTACCGGAATTCCACATCCGTAGTCCCAATGTAAATACACAGCCACAACAAGAAGATATTCAGAACTAGAGTACAAAAATACAAGGCGACAAGTAGTTCTAGCCTAACATGCTTCACGTAGTACAATCAAGGTAACTTAAGCAAATAGGCAATTCAGGTCAGCTGAGCATGCTTTTCTAAACTAACACAGGCTATTATTGCAAGTAGAATAAAGCAGGTAAGAAAGAAACTCAGTCTAAATATTTAAAGTAAAACCGGATTTTCAACAATTAGCTCAAGTACGCGCTCGTCACCTCACGTACAAGGCATTCAATTTCCAAATATCATATCCTAAGGGGAAAGGTCCCCCACACAAGGTTAGACAAGCCACTTACCTCAAACCGGCTCCAAAATCAACTCGAAACCACACCTTTGCCACGAGTATTCGACTCCAAATGGCCCAAATCAATTCATTTCAATTACATCTCGTAAATAACATCTCAAGCAACTGACTATGTAATCTAAAGCTAACACGCGAATTTACGTAAAATGACCAAAATGCCCCTCAAGAAAATGTGGTCAAAACCCGAGGTTCGAATCAAAACCCGGTTACCCATTCCCCCACGAACCCAAATATGTAATTTGTTTTGAAATCGGACTTCAAATTGAGGTCCAAATCCCCAATTTTAGCAAAAACCTAGGTTCTACCCAACATACCCAAATTTTCCCCATTAAAATCTTTGATTTGAAGTTGAAATTATGTTAAAAGATGTTAAGGAGTGAGAAAAATGAGTTAGAAGTCACTTACCAATCGTTTTGAAGAAGAAGAATCGTTGGGAAAATCACCTCTTATGTTTTGGGTTTTTTTGAAAAGTGAAAATGACTGAAATTCCCGTTTATTTATACTCCTCGGAAGTCCCCTGCGCGGACTGCGCAAAAAGGCACCGCGGCCGCGCTGACCTACTAGAGGACCTGCTGATCTCTGAAGTTCCCTGCGCGGACCGCGCGAAGACGACCGCGGCCACACAACACCAACCGCGGACCGCACTAAGGCGACCGCGGTCGCGCTGGAGGGTTCAGAGTCTGCAATATTTTCCTGAACCCGCAACATCTGGTATTTTAAGCCTAAGGCATCCCGGAACCCACTCGAAACTCACCCAAGCCCTCGCGGCTCCAAACCAAACATACACACCACCTCAAAAACATCACATGGACTTATCCGAGCGATCAAATCGCCAAAATAACATCATATACATCAAATCAAGCCTCAAAGCTCATGATTTCTTCAAAAGTTTTCATAGAACATCAGATTCCATTTCAATTTTTCTTCATAATTTCAGAAAAGCAATTTTACTCAAAAATTCATTACTCGGGCTTGGGACCTCGGAATTCGATTCCGGGCATACGCCCAAGTCCCATATTTTCCTACGGACCCTACGGACCCTCTGGGACCGTCAATCTAGTCATAGGGGCCGCAATCGATGAAAATCCCTCCACGAAACGACGGTAGTAGCCCACCAAACCAAGGAAACTGCGAATCTCTATAGCTGAGGATGGCCTGGGCCAACTATGCACGACCTCTATCTTCCTCGGATCCACCCGAATGCCCTCACTCAAAATTACATGGCCTAAGAAAGCCACCGCACTCAACCAAAACTCACATTTTGAGAACTTTGCATATAACTTCTTCTCTCTCAGGGTCTGAAGCATGGTCCTCAGGTGCTGCTCGTGATCTTCCCGACTTCGGGAATACACCAGAATATCATCAATAAAAACAATAGCAAACGAGTCGAGATATGGCCTGAACACACTGTGCATCAAATGCATGAAAGCTGCTAGGGCATTGGTCAGCCCAAATGACATAACAAGGAACTCGTAATGACCATACCGAGTCCTGAAGGCAGTCTTCGGGATATCTGGCTCCCAAATCTTCAACTGATGGTAACCTGAGCGCAAGTCAATCTTAGAAAACACCTGTGCGCCCTGAAGCTGGTCAAACAGATCATCAATACGAGGCAAAGGATAACGGTTCTTCACTGCAACCTTGTTCAACTGGCGATAATCAATACACATACGCATGGAACCATCCTTTTTCTTCACAAATAAGACAGGAGCACCCCACGGTGAAACACTGGGGCGGATGAAACCCTTATCAAGTAATTCCTGCAACTGATCCTTCAACTCCTTCAACTCAGGAGGAGCCATTCGATACGGAGGAATGGAAATGGGCTGAGTGCCCGGCAGCAAATCGGTGCCAAAATCAATGTCTCTATCGGGCGGCATGCCGGGAAGATCAGCTGGAAACACATCGGGATAATCCCGTACCACTGGGACTGAATCAACAGAAGGGGCGTCAACACTGACATCTCTCACATAAGATAAATATGCGGCACACCCCTTCTCAACCATACACCGAGCTTTTAGAAAAGAGATAACTCTACTGGGAGTGTGATCTAAAGTACCACTCCACTCAATGCGCGAAATACCTGGCATAGCCAGCGTCACGATCTTGGTGTGACAATCAAGAATAGCAAGATGGGGCGACAACCAGTCCATGCCCAAGATAATGTCAAAATCAACCATGTTGAGTAACAGCAAATTTGTCCTGGTCTCAAAACCACGAATAGTAACCAAACATGACCGATAAACGCGATCCACAACAAGAGAATCCCCCACAGGAGTAGAAACATAAACGGGGGAACTTAAAGAATCGCGAGGCATAACCAAATGTGGAGCAAAGTAAGAAGACACATAAGAATAAGTAGAGCCCGGATCGAATAGAACTGATGCCTCCTTGTGACAGACCAGTATAATACCTGTAATGACGGAGTCGGAGGCAACAGCCTCGGTACGAGCAGGAGTAGCATAATATCTGTCCCGGCCCCTCTCTCGAGGGCGACCTCTATCTCCCCGACCTCCGCCCCTAGCCGGCTGGGCAGATGGGGTAGTAGCNGCCTCCCCCGGCTCAAACCATCCAACTGGAGATCTACACCTCCTACCATATAAAGCCTCATACGGCGCCATCTGGATGCTGGACTGATAACTGTTGTTGTAAGCAAACTCCGCCAATGACAAGCACTGATCCCAAGACCCTCCAAACTCAATCACACACGCACGGAGCATATCCTCAAGAATCTGAATAGCTCGGACTCTCCGTCCTTCTGGGGGTGAAATGTCGTGCTCAACTCCACCCGAGTACCTAGCTCCTGCTGCACGGCTCTCCAGAACCGAGATATAAACTGAGTACCTCTATCTGAAATAATAGAGACTGGAATACCATGCAGACGGACGATCTCCCGGATATAAATCTCCGCCAACCGCTCCGATGAATAAGTGGTACGCACAGGAATAAAATGAGCAGACTTGGTCAGCCGATCCACAATAACCCAAATGGCATAAAACTTCTTCAGGGTCCATGGGAGTCCAGATACAAGGGTCCATGGTGATGCGCTCCCATTTCCACTCCGGAATCTCTATCTGCTGAAGCAACCCACCCGGTCGCTGGTGCTCATACTTCACCTGCTGGCAGTTGAGGCATCTAGACACATACCCAACTATATCCTTCTTCATACGCCTCCACCAATAATGCTGCCTCAAGTCCTGATACATCTCGCGGCACCCGGATGGATGGAATACCGCGAACTATGGGCCTCTACTAAAATCAACTCTCGGAGTTCGTCAACAATGGGCACACAAATCCGGCCCTGCATCCTCAATACCCCGTCATCTCCGATGGTCACATCTCTGGCATCACCACGTTGGACCTTGTCCTTAAGGACAAGCAAATGAGGGTCATCATACTGCTTCTCCCTGATACGATCAAATAGGGAAGACCGGGAAACTACACAAGCTAGCACCCGACTGGGCTCCGAAAGGTCCAATCTCACAAGCTGGTTGGCTAAGGCCTGAACATCCATCGCCATGGGCCTCTCTGAAGCTGGTAAATATGCCAAACTCCCTAAACTCTCCGCCCGACGACTCAAGGCGTCCTCTACCACATTGGCCTTGCCCGGGTGATACAAAATAGTAATATCATAGTCCATCAACAACTCTAACCACCTCCTCTGGCGCAAATTTAGATCCTTTTGCTTGAACAAGTGCTGCAAACTTCGGTGGTCGGTATAGATCTCACAGGGCACACCGTACAAATAATGACGCCAGATCTTCAAGGCATGAACAATAGCAGCTAACTCAAGGTCGTGGATAGGGTAGTTCTTCTCATATATCTTCAACTGTCTGGATGCATAGGCAATCACCCTACCATCCTGCATCAACACTGCTCCAAGGCCAACCCGTGAGGCATCACAATAACTGTATAGGACCCCGAGCCAATAGGTAATATCAAAATAGGGGCTGTAGTCAAAGCTGTCTTGAGCTTTTGAAAGCTCGCCTCACACTCCTCTGTCTACTAAAATAGGGCACCCTTCTGGGTCAATCTAGTCATAGGGGCCGCAATCGATGAAAATCCCTCCACGAAACGACGGTAGTAGCCCGCCAAACCAAGGAAACTGCGAATCTTTGTAGCTGAGGACGGCCTGGGCCAAATATGCACGACCTCTATCTTCCTCGGATCCACCCGAATGCCCTCACTCGAATTACATGGCCTAAGAATGCCACCAAACTCAACCAAAACTCACATTTTGAGAACTTTGCATATAACTTCTTCTCTCAGGGTCTAAAGCACGGTCCTCAGGTGCTGCTCGTGATCTTCCCGACTTCGGGAATACACCAGAATATCATCAATAAAAATAATAACAAACGAGTTGAGATATGGCCTGAACACACTGTGCATCAAATGCATGAAAGCCGCTGGGGCACTGGTCAACCCAAATGACATAACAAGGAACTCGTATTGACCATACCGAGTCCTCAAGGCAGTCTTCGGGATATCTGGCTCCCGAATCTTCAACTGATGGTAACGTGAGCGCAAGTCAATCTTAGAAAACACCTGTGCGCTCTGAAGATGGTCAAACAGATCATCAATGCGAGGCAAAGGATAACGGTTCTTCATTGTAACCTTGTTCAACTGGCGATAATCAACACATACGCATGGAACCATCCTTTTTCTTCACAAATAAGACAGGAGCACCCCACGGTGAAACACTGGGGCGGATGAAACCCTTATCAAGTAATTCCTGCAACTGATCCTTCAACTCCTTCAACTCAGGAGGAGCCATACGATACGGAGGAATGGAAATGGGCTGAGTGCCCGGCAATAAATCGATGCCAAAATCAATGTCTCTATCGGGCGGCTGGAAACACATCGGGATAATGCCGTACCACTGGGACTGAATCAACAGAAGGGGTGTCAGCACTGACATCTCTCACATAAGCTAAATACGCAGCACACCCCTTCTCAACCATACGCTGAGCTTTTAGAAAAGAGATAACTCTACTGGGAGTGTGATCTAAAGTACCACTCCACTCAATGCGCGGAATACCTGGCATAGCCAGCGTCACGGTCTTTGCGTGATAATCAAGAATAGCAAAATAGGGCGACAACCAGTCCATGCCCAAGATAATGTCAAAATCAACCATGTTGAGTAACAACAAATCTGCCCTAGTCTCAAAACCACGAATAGTAACCAAACATCACCGATAAATGCGGTCCACAACAAGAGAATCCCCCACAGGAGTAGAAACATAAACGGGAGCACTCAAAGAATCCCGAGGCATACCCAAATGCGGAGCAAAGTAAGAAGACACATAATAATAAGCAGAGCCCGGATCGAATAGAACCGATGCCTCCTTGTGACAGACCAGTATAATACCTGTAATGACAGATACGGAGGCAACAACCTCGATACGAGCAGGAATAGCATAATATCTGGCCCGGCCCCTCTCTCGAGGGCGACCTCTATCTCCCCGACCTCCGCCCCTAGCCGGCTGGGCAGATGGGGTAGCAGCTGGAGCTGTGACCATGGCCTGAGAACTCTGAGGAGCACGTTGTGGCTGAGCAGTCTGTGAAGGTGCACCCCTACCAAGTCTGGGGCAGTCCCTAACCATATGGCGTGTATCACCACACTCGAAACAAGCTCTGGGAGGACGCGGTGGCTATGACTGACTAGAGCTAGGTCTGCTGGACTGACCTCTGGAAGCACCCCGCGCAGGAGGCGCGCTAGAAACTGAAGGTGCATAGTAAGGCTCCTGAGGTGTAGGCGGAGCTGGAGCACTGCTGGCTGCTGGAAGAGCTGAATAAACGCGGCGACCCGCATAACCTCTTCCATAACGACCTCTCGCTGGGGTACAGGCCCTAGAGTAGTGACCCGACTCTGGAGACCTCTTGGCCTCCCTCTCCCCTCGCTCCCTGGCGAGCATACCCTCAATCCTCCTAGCAATGCTCACTACCTGCTGATAAGGAATGTCCATCTCCAACTCTCGAGCCATGCTAGATTTGATGGGTGGGATAAGACCCTCAATGAACCTGCGAACTCTCTCACGAGTTGTAGCAACCAAGGCCGGTGCATGCCTGGCCAACCTGGTATAGCGGATAGCATACTCCAAAACGGTCATAGCACCCTGGCGCAATTGCTCAAACTCTGCGCGCCATGCGTCCCTGAGACTCTGAGGGACAAACTCTCTCATGAACATATCTGAGAACTGGGTCCAGGTCAGTGAGGCAGCCTCGGCTGGACTGTCTCTCTCATAAGTGCGCCACCAATCATAGGCGGCTCCCCGAAGCTGGAAGGTAGTGAAGGAAACCCCACTGGACTCTACTATGCCCATAGTGCGAAGAATGCGGTGACACTCCTCTAGAAATCCCAAGGCATCGTCTGATGCTAATCCACTGAATACTGGGGGATCATACTTCTTGAACCTCTCAAGTCTCCGCTGCTCGTCCTCCGAAGCAGCTGACCCGTCCTCGGGCTGAACTGGCGCTGCAGGCGGTGCGGAAATAATCTCGGGAGCCTGCTCAACATGCACTCGCTGCTCAGGAGTGTGGACGGCGGGAGTCTGTGCTCCTCCCCCGGCCTGGGATGTGGCTGCAGCAAGGGGAAGCAACCCTGCCTGAGCCAAGGTGGTGTACATACTCATGAACTGAGCCAAAGTCTCCTGAAGAGCTGGAGTAGTAGTGGCAGTAGTAGGTGTGCCAGGTGCCTGGGCTCCGGCTGGATCTGCTGCTGGTGCCTCGACGGCAGCTCGTGCAGGTGCTCTGGTGCACCACGTGCGCGTCCTCGACCTCTACCCCGGCCCCGACCTCTGACGGCTGCAATAGGGGGCGCGGGTGCCTGATCATCCCGAGTAGCGCGTGTCCTCACCATCTGTGAGAGAATAGAAGACAGAAGTTTAAAATTGTGATGTCAAGATATCGCACGACGAGGAAATCAAATGAAGTGAGAATTTTCCTAACAGTTACGTAGCCTCTCGTAGATAGGTACAAACGTCTCCGTACCGATCAGCGAGACTCTAATAAACCGGCCTGTGTTCCGTGACTCCTATGAACCTAGAGATCTGATACCAACTTGTCACGACCCCAGTTTACCCTCCGTGAACATGTCGTGATGGCACCTAGTCCCTACGACTAGGTAAGCCTAACAGTGCGGAAATAACATAGCTTACGAAACAAGTAATTAAACTAAACAACTAGTAGGGGTAACTGTATATAAATGCCGCCCGGCATATCCAACCCAATAATGCGGAAGTCTACAACATTATCCCAAAACCCGGAAACTCACGGGAACACAAGCTAGAAGAAGTACTGTAAATGCTCTAGTCTCCAGAATGTCTAAGGCAAAAGTACGAAAGGAAAAGCTAACTGCTAAAAGCTAGAAAAAGACAGAGAATCCTGGTCTGCGGACGCGGCAGATGTACCTCGAAGTCTCTGCTAGATCTCTCCGCCTCGAGAGTGATATGCCTGGGTAGAGCTACCTGGATCTGCACATGAAAAACATGAACAGAAAGGGCATGAGTACACCACAACGGTACTCAGTAAGTGCCAAGCCTAACCTCGGTTGGGTAGTGACGACGAAGGTCAGGGCCCTACTGAGATTAAACAATATAGTATGAATTAACAGTATGAACGCAGGCAGTAATAATGAGTACATCAATGGAATAAAACAGACTAAACAAAGCAATAACAATTACACAAGGAACGGAGTAAACACGAAATATGTACAGTTCAATACCAATGGTAGCAATGAGGATCTCCCAGGATACCGTCCTGTAGTCCTTTTCTCAACCGTCCAGTGGATCTCCCGGGATACCGTCCCGTAGTCCAACTATCAATGTGCAAGGGGGATCTATCGGGAATCTAACCCGCAGTCCCAAAATAAATATGCAGGGGGATCTATCGGGAATCTAACCCACAGTCCCAAAGTAAATATGCAAGGGGATCTATCGGGGATCGAACCCGCAGTCCCAAACTAAACAAACAAGAGGGGGGGG
>NW_017678298.1:11848-12985 GCF_001879085.1 Nicotiana attenuata
GGGGGGGGGGGGGGAAGCTATCGGAATCCCACATCCGTAGTCCCAATGTAAATACGCAGCTACAACAAGAAGATATTCAGAACTAGAGTACAAAAATACAAGACGACAAGTAGTTCTAGCCTAACATGCTTCACGTAGTACAATCAAGGTAACTTAAGCAAATAGGCAATTTAGGTCAGCTGAGCATGCTTTTCTAAACTAACACAGGCCATAATTGCAAGTAGAATAAAGCAGGTAAGAAAGAAACTGAGTCTAAATATTTAAAGTAAAACCGGATTTTCAACAATTAGCTCAAGTACGCGCTCGTAACCTCACATACAAGGCATTCAATTTCCAAATATCATATCCTAAGGGGAAAGGTCCGCCACACAAGGTTAGACAAGCCACTTACCTCAATCCGGCTTCAAAATCAACTCGAAACCACACCATTGCCACGAGTATCCGACTCCAAATGGCCCAAATCTATTCATTTCAATTACATCTCGTAAATAACATCTCAAGCAACTGATTCCACTATGTAATTTAAAGCTAAGACGCGAATTTAGGTAACATGACCAAAACGCCCCTCAGGCCAACGTGGTCAAAACCCGAGGTTCGAACCAAAATCCGGTTACCCATTCCCCCACGAACCTAAGTATGTAATTTGTTTTGAAATCGGACCTCAAATTGAGGTCCAAATCCCCAATTTTAGCAAAAACCTAGGTTCTACCCAACATACCCAAATTTTCCCCATTAAAATCTTTGATTTGAAGTTGAAATTATGTTAAAAGATGTTAAGGAGTGAAGAAAATGAGTTAGAAGTCACTTACCAATCATTTTGAAGAAGAAGAATCGTTGGGAAAATCGCCTCTTATGTTTTGGGTTTTTTTGAAAAGTGAAAATGACTGAAATTCCCGTTTATTTATACCCCTCGGAAGTCCCCTGCGCGGACCGCGCAAAAAGGGACCGCGGCCGCACTGACCTACTAGAGGACCTGCTGATCTCTGAAGTCCCTGCGCGGACCGCGCGAAGACAACCGCGGCCGCACAGCACCAACTGCGGACCGCGCTAAGGCGACCGCGGTCGCGCTGGAGGGTTCAGAGTCTGCAATATTTTCCTGAACCTGCAACATCTGGTATATTAAGCCTAAGGCATCCC
>NW_017678298.1:13796-21137 GCF_001879085.1 Nicotiana attenuata
GCTCATAGACTCAGAATGAGTCTAAAAGAGTCAAGGGTTCCAAAATAGAACCCCAGTTCAAACACCTGACCCAACCTTGTAAAAAACCCCCAAATTCTAGGGTTTCCACTTTGAATCAGATACAGAGACAAGGAGGCAAGTAATTGAAACAGGCTCAGAGATCTCTTTCAGAGACTCATGAGAAAACAAACAGATACAATTGCAAGTTCGAAGCAAACAGAGTGAAGAAACTGATTTGAAGCATAGTGAGAGTAGAAGGAACATGTTCAAGAAAACCCCTTTAGAAGGGAGTTAAACAGGGTTCAGAAGAGAAAAGAGATAGTGTAACACTTAAGAAAACAGTAGAAGAAACACGTTTAAAGGGAACTCAAACAAGGTCCAGTAGAAGGCAAACAAAACTTAAGAACTCAGTATGAAATACATACAGTAGGAAAGCACAAAATACCGGAAAAATATAGCAAAGAACGTGTAGGAAAACACAGCAAGACAAACATGCGAGCATGGTCCAGGAACACAGTAGAAAAACAAAGCACAGAAGAATCATGTAGGGTAGAAAGAAAGCATAAGAAAACAGTAGAAGCACACGCGTGATAAATACACAAAAAGAAAGGAAAAGACAAGTCGGAAAAATATTTTGAACCTTTCAGAAAACCCTAAATCGAAGAGAAGGGGTTTTAAAGGATAATTTTGAACGAAAAATTGGGGAAAATGTTAAAAAAGAAACTCAAGTAGAGCACAGATATAGAACAGATCTAAGAAAACAATCAGAGAAAACCTCGAATAGCTAGGGTTTCAGGGGAACCCTAAAACGAGAAAGGCTTGGAAAAAGTCCGATTTGAGTCGGATAAGTCAGAGATAGGCTCATAATGCTTGGATACACCGGAGCAAGGCCGGAGAGGCCATAGAACCTTGAATCGGAGAAGATCTGAATGGACACCATCGAGGTCAGACCTCAAAACTTCGAACACCAAGTGTTTAAGAGCAGAGAGAGATAGGTTCAAGCCATCCGTAGCCGGAGAGTCCATAGATTCCGGTGAGGTTGTGGTTGAAGATGGTGAGAGAGACTACGGTTTCNCCTTCGAGAGAGTTTGAGAGGGGGGGGGGGGGTGTTTGGAGGCGGCTGAGAGATGGGAAATGAACGGATTAGGGTAGTCATTTGGGTTTAATTATGGAAGGGTGGATAGGGGCCGTTGATCTCGAGATCAACGGCCAAGATCAAAAGGGGTTGGTCGGGTAATTTAAAACGGGTTAAGGGTTGGGTTAGATGGAATTGGGATGGTCCGAAATTGGGTTCGAAATTGGGTCAATTATGGGAACCAATTTTGGCTATAATTGAAATAAAATGAGGCCAGATTTTAAATAGCCAGTTTTTCCCTTTTTAAATTTATAAAAATAGTAAAACGATTTTCTTTTGAAACAAATTGAAAGCACTATATTAATTAATAATATATAATCATTAAATTAAAAAAAATACTGGAATAAATTTTATAATTAAAAATGCTATTAATTCTTAAAATAGGCTAAAATCGCAATTGTATGTAATTTAGTTTTTTAAAATATAAAATAAATTTGTAGAAATGTATAAAAATTACCCTAGCTATATTTTGGTATAAATATGAGAATAAGATAAGTTATTCACCAAAAATGATAATTTTGGGAATAGTTATTGGTTTTTGTACTGCTAAAATGGGCAATAACTTGATTTAAAAATCTTTAAAAAATTAGGAAGAAATACTAAAACACTTGGGCACACTTATATATGCTATTTTGAAAGTATTTGCATGTAAAAAAAATATGTAGGGAAAAATTGGGTATCAACAGCTGCCCCTCTTTACCCGGAAAGGATGAAAGAGCTGTCGGGTAAAGATATGATAGCCAATTTTGACCGAACGAAATGGTTTTGAAGAGATTGATCGTGCTCTGGTTCCTGAGCTGCCTACATATCCCTGGTCTTACAGTAATCGGGCCATATGTATTTCAGGATCCGTCGGTAGAGCATGCCGATGGAGGTCTTTCAAGAACGGACGCGATATTTAGGTTGGGATGGGTGGTTAAGAGTCTAATAGGGCTGCGGGAACCGGAGCGGGATCAATCCTGCTGAGATGGCTGTTGCTCGCCGGTTTACCTGAAAATAAGCAATACGCTCATATATTGTGCATAAATTTAAACATGATGCAATTTTCCGTCGGACCATGAATGCTGTCTTTGGACGGTTAGGATGACGTCCTCAGACCATGATGTCCTGGGCCATTAAGCATATAATAAAGGATTCACATGCCATGAAATGATGCTCTCGGGCTATGAGAATGATGCCTCCGAACTATGATGCCTTTGAATAATGATATGCAAGAGATAAAAGGGGTCCTCAGGCCATGGCATGGCGTTCTCGGGCTATGCGAATGGTGCCTCCGAACAATGACGCCTTTGGACAATTTGGCAATCTTTCAGCCCATGAAAGCGTAAATAAAGTGGCGATATTCCAGCCATGTAAAATGCAAGTACAACGGCGATCTTTCAGCCATGCAAAATGTAAATAAAATGGCGATCTTTCAGCCGATGCAGGATTTAAATAAATGTGGCATTTTTTCAGCCGATGCAGATGTAAATAAAATGGCGATCTTCAGCCGTGCAAAATGTAAGTAAAATGGCGATCTTTCAGCCGATGCAGGATTTAAATAAAGGTGGCAATTTTTCAGCCGATGCAGATGTAAGTAAAATGATGCTCTTTTAGCCGATGCAGGATTTGAATAAAGGTGGCAATTTTTCAGCCGTGCAAAGTGTAAGTAAAATGGCGATCTTTCAGCCGATGCAGGATTTGAATAAAGGTGGCGATTTTTCAGCCGATGCAGATGTAAATAAAATGGCGATCTTTCAGCCACGCAAAACATAAGTAAAATGGCGATCTTTCAGCCCATGTAGATGGAGACAGAGCTTAGTCTCGGAAGGCAGAATGGAAGCCTTATGCAATGCAGGAAATGCAGATGGAGGTAGAGCTTAACCTCGAAAGGCAGAATGGTAGCCTTATGCAATGCAGGAAATGCAGATGGAGGTAGAGCTTAACCTCAGAAGGTAGAATGGTAGCCTTATGCAGTGCAGGAAATGCAGATGGAGGTAGAGCTTAACCTCGGAAGGCAGAATGGTAGCCTTATGCAGTGCAGAAAATGCAGAAGGAGGCAGAGCTTAACCTCGAAAGGCAGAATGATAGCCTTATGCAAGAGATGAAAGATGAGTAGTAATAAAAATTCTTAGCTGATAGCTGGTAGCTGATTAAGATAATGCGAATGCTGGGGATATTGTATGCGGATGGCAAATGTGAATAGGTACGACGGTTCTGAGGGTTGTATTCTTGAACAGTATGAGCGTATAATACATGATTTTGCGACTTGGGTGCCTGCATCTAAAGAAAAATCGTGAGTTTTGTAAAGGGGGAAGGTTAGTTCGTGTCCATGCCGACTTTGCTTGGCCATATTCGGCTCTGATATGATGACACGGTATGTGTCATAGGGGTAGCGTTGCTGAACTGAGCGATTTCGATGATAAATATGCATGAGTTTGTTAAAGATATGACATATGTATATACTCAAGAAATAGTTTTTAGATGAACCAACGACTGTGACGTGGTTCAGGACATTGCAACCTCTCTTGATTTGGAATTTTGAGGGTCCTCCTCAAAATTCTGCCCCAGTTTAATGGGTAGATACTTCCAATTGCAGGGAAAATGAAAATTTTATCGAATTTTGACCGAACCCATAAGGCTGCCTACGTATCCCCTCTTAAACGGAATCAAGTCAGACGAAGTTCAAATTACATAAGGAAATCATAAATGGTTACACATAGTATCGCTTGACTGCGTCTGAGTTGATTGGTTTTGGCCAGACTTCTCCATCCATTTCTGCAAGTATAAGGGCTCCTCCTGTCAGAACCCGATGAACCATGTATGGACCCTGCCAATTGGGAGAGAATTTCCCTTTGGCTTCATCTTGATGTGGAAAAATCTTCTTTAACACCAGCTGCCCCGGTGTGAACCGTCTTGGTTTGACTCTCTTGTTGAAAGCTCTGGACATTCTTTTCTGATAAAGCTGACCATGGCAAATTGCATTCATTCTCTTTCCATCTATAAGAGCCAACTGCTCTTAACGACTTTTTACCCACTCTGCATCGTCGAGCTCGGCTTCCTGTATGATTCTTAAGGAGGGAATTTCTACTTCGGCAGGAATGACGGCTTTTGTACCATAAACCAGCATGTAGGGGGTTGCCGCAGTTTATGTACGGACTGTGGTGCGATACCCTAATAGAGCGAATGATAGCTTTTCGTGCCATTGCTTATGCTTCTCTATCATTTTTCTTAGTATGTTCTTGATATTCTTATTGGCGGCTTCTACAGCTCCGTTCATTTGGGGCCTGTAGACTGTGGAATTTTTTATGTCTGATCTTGAAGGTCTCACACATAGCTTTCATTAAGTCACTGTTGAGGTTGGAACCATTATCAGTGATGATTGACTCTGGAATCCCGAATCGCAATGAGGTCGCGGACAAAAATCCGCCACGACTTTCTTAGTCACTGCTTTGTAAGATGCTGCTTCAACCCATTAGGTAAAATAGTCAATTGCCACGAGGATGAATCTGTGCCCGTTGGAAGCGGCCGGCTCGATTGGACCAATAACATCCATTCCCCAAGCAGCGAAGGGCCATAGTGAGCTAGTGGCATTAAGCTCATTTGGAGGTTCCTTTATCATATCTGCATGTATCTGACAGTGATGGCATTTTCGGACGTACTGGATGCAGTCAGTCTCCATGGTCATCCAAAAGTAGCCAGCACGGAGTATCTTCTTGGCTAAAACAAAGCCATTCATATGCGGACCACAAGTCCCGGCATGAATTTCCTCTAGCAGTTTAGATGCTTCCTTCGCATCAACACACCTTAGTAATCCCAAGTCTGGAGTCATCCTAAATAAGATTCCTCCGCTGTGAAAGAAATTGTTGCACAACCTTCGAAGCGTGCGTTTCTGAGTAGTGTTTGCAACCTCAGGGTATTCTCCTTTTGCTAAATATTCCTTGATATCATGAAACTAAGGCTTTCCGTCTGCTTCTTCTTCGACATGAGCACAGTAATATATCATGAAACCAAGGCTTTCCGTCTGCTTCTTCTTCGACATGAGCACAGTAAGCTGGCTGATTGTGGATTTTTACCGGAATAGGATCAATGAAGTTTGTATCCGGATGCTGTATCATGGATGACAGGGTAGCCAGTACGTCAGCAAACTCATTATGGACCCTGGGAACATGCTGGAATTCTGTCTTTGTGAACCTTTTTCTTAACTCCTGTACATGATGCAGGTATGGCGGTATCTTGGGGTTCTTGGTTGCCCATTCTCCTCTTACCTGGTGTATGAGTAGGTCTGAATCTCCAATCAGTAGCAACTCTTGGATGTTCATGTCAATGGCCATCTTGAGCCCTAAGATGCAGGCTTCATATTCGGCCATATTGTTAGTGCAGGGGAACCTGAGCTTGGCGGACACCGGATAATGCTGACCAGTTTCTGATACTAGGACTGCTCCTATGCCAACTCATTTGAAATTTGCTGCTCCGTCGAAAAATAACCTCCAACCATCATAGGACTCTGCAATGTCTTCTCCTATGAATGACACCTCTTCGTCAGGAAAATACGTCTTTAGGGGTTCGTATTCTCCGTCCACAGGATTCTCGGCAAGGTGATCTGCCAAAGCCTGTCCTTTGATTGCTTTTTGAGTTACGTAGACAATGTTGAACTCACTCAGCAGGATTTGCCACTTGGCTAGCTTGCCAGTGGGCATGGGCTTCTGAAAGATGTACTTCAATGGATCCATCCTTGATATGAGATACGTAGTATAGGCACAGAAATAGTGCCTCAGCTTCTGAGCTACCCAAGTCAAAGCACAACAGATGCGCTCTAACAGAGAATATCGGGCTTCGTACGGGGTGAACTTCTTGCTGAGATAATAGATGGCATGCTCCTTTCTCCCCGTTTCATCATGCTGCCCCAGGACACAATCGAGCACTCCATCCAATACCGCAAGGTAGAGTTATAGGGGTCTACCTGGCTCGGGCGGGACCAAAACTGGCGGTGTTGACAAGTACTCCTTGATTCTGTCAAAGGCCTTTTGGCAATCATCAGTCCATCTGGTAGCGGCGTCCTTTTTCAACATCTTGAAGATTGGCTCACAGATAACTGTAGATTTTGCTATGAACCGGCTGATGTAGTTAAGTCTTCCCAGGAAACTCAATACTTCTTTCTTGTTCTTTGGCGGTGGAAATTGTTGAATAGCTTTGACTTTTGATGGATCCAGCTCTATCCCCCGGAGACTCATAATGAACCCAAGTAGTTTTCCGGCAGGAACCCCAAATGCACATTTTCGCGGGATTCAGCTTCAAGTTGTACCTTCTCAGTCTATTGAAGAACTTCCTCAAAATCTTCCATGTGATCAGCGACTTTCTTGGACTTGATGATGACTTCATCTACATATACTTCGATCTCCTTGTGTATCATATCATGGGAAATGGTGGTCATGGCCCTCATGTAGGTGGCCCCTGCATTCTTTAACCCGAATGGCATCATCTTGTAGCAGTACATCCCCCGCGGCGTAATGAAAGCCGTTTTCTTAGCATCTTCTTCATCCATCCAGATCTGATGATAACCCGCGAAACAATCTACAAATGATTGCAACTCATGCTTAGCGCAATTGTCAATCAGGATGTGTATGTTTGTCAAGGGGAAGTCGTCTTTTGGACTGGCCCGATTGAGGTCCCGGTAGTCGACACAGACTCTAACCTTCCCATCCTTCTTCAGTACTGGCACAATGTTGGCTAACCATGTTGGATATTCTACTACGCTGAAAACTTTGGCTTTGACCTGCTTGGTGACTTCCTCCTTGATTTTCAAACTCATATCTGGCTTGAATTTTCTGAGCTTCTGCTTCACCGGTGGACATGTTGGATCAGTTGGCAGTTTATGGGCCACGATAGATGTACTTAGACCAGTCATGTCATCATACGACCAGGCGAATATGTCCTCATATTATCTTAGAAACTCTGTGTATTCTTCCTTTTTTGATGGAGATAAGTGGATGCTGATTCGTGTTTCTTTGACATTTTTTGCATCTCCCAGGTTAACAATCTCAGTCTCGTCCAGGTTGGACTTAGGTCTGTTCTCAAAATTCTCAACTTCTTTAACGATCTCTTCCGGTATATCATCTTCCTCTGAATCCATGTCTGTTTGTTGCGTTGTCTCATTGCATGTCACAGTCATTGGTTCATCAAGACAAGTAATAGTAATGCTGTATAAGTAAAGTAATGAGAGAAAA
>NW_017678298.1:22076-22795 GCF_001879085.1 Nicotiana attenuata
TTGGTGTGTAGGCTTGGTAAACATGTGCGGGCGTGGGAATATTTAGGTGAAGTAGGCTGATATGTGGAGGTGGAGGTGATTGATAAGTGGGTGGTGGAGTTTGGTAAGAAGGTGAGGGTGCTTTGGAATTTGGAGTGGGCTGATATGTAAGTGGAGGCATTGGATAGGTTTGGTATTTGACAGGTGATTTGGTTCTCTGTGCAACCATCACGGCGCCTACGTCCCTTTTCTTGGATGCACCACCAGACTGTAGAGCCTTATTGGTAGCTTGAAAGGCTTCAAAGTTCGTAACCATACCACTCTTGATACCTTCCTCGATCCTTTCTCCTAGCTTGATGATGTCGGAAAATTTATGATTCTCGATCAACATTCGTCTTTCATAGTATTGCGGATCCTAAGCCCGGACGAAAAACTTATACATTTGTTCTTCCTCTCAAGCAGGTCGGACCTTAGCAGCCTCTGATCTCCAACGAGTGGCATACTCGCGGAATGTTTCTGTGGGTTTCTTCTTCAAAATCTGAATGTAAAACACATCCAGTGCATTTTCCGCATTGAACCTGAATCTATCCATGAAGTCGGATGCCATACTTACCCAGTCCGACCACTTCTTCGGGTCTTGGCTAATGTACCAAGACAGAGCATCTCCTTTCAGGCTCCTCATGAAAAGTTTCATGCGGATCTTCTCGTCTCTTCCTACCCCGACCAGCTTGTCGCAGTAT
>NW_017678299.1:0-2224 GCF_001879085.1 Nicotiana attenuata
TTTTCTCTAGGATAACACATTCCTTAGACAGAACATCCTTCTCACTGTTTATTATTTCAGACTCATCTATGAAGTCCATCAGCAGATCAGCCAGTTTTTCTTTAGACAAGAACTTAATCTTTTCTTTAAGGTGTAGAATATTTACCTCCTGTTCATCTTCTGATTCTCCGATGGCCATAAGAGCTTGCTCATCTTCAACTTCATTTTCTGAGTCCTCATTTAATGTTTCTCCCCATGCAGCAACCATAGCTTTAGCTGATCCCTTGTTCCTTTTTGGTTGAACCTGTTCCTTCTTCCTGTTTCTGCTCTTTCTTTCTTCCATTCAATCTCCCATTGAGGGCAGTTTCTGATGTGGTGATCAGTCTTCCCACACTTGTAACACCCCTCATTGGTTTGTTTCTCAGGAGCCCTAGGTTTGCTGAATGTTGTTCCTTTTGAAGCACCCTTTCCTCTCATAAGATATTTCTTGAAATCTCTGGTTATCATAGCCATTTCATCATCTTCAAGATCTGATCCTTCTGAAATTCTGAGAGCCAGACTTCTTTCATTCTTTGGAGCATCCATCTTCATTGTTTGCCTTCTCAATTCATAGGCAGTGAGATTTCCAATCAGTTCATCCAACTTTAAAGTAGCAATGTTCTTGGATTCCTGAATGGCAGTGATTTTGCTTTCCCAGGAGATTGGCAAAACTCTAGTTAGAATCTTCTCCACCTTGTCTTCTTCCAGGATAATCCTTCCAAGAGACTCAAGTTCATTTGTCAGTGTAGTGAACCTGGTATACATTTCTTGGATAGTTTCTCCATCCTTCATAGTAAAATTCTCATATTGAGAATACAACAGTGTTCCTCTTGACCTCTTCACCTGAGGTGTTCCTTCATGAGCCACTTGTAAAGTGTCCCAAATCTCCTTGGCAGTAGTACAACCTTGAATCCTGCTGTACTCATCAGGACCAAGTCCACACACTAACCATTTCTTGGCTTTTGCATTTTTCTCCCATTTCCTTAGATCTTCAGCAGTACAATCTACTCTTGTCTTTGGAACATCCACTCCTTCAGCATTCTTCTTGGTTGTGGCTAAAGGACCATCAGTGATGATATCCCAAAGCTCATAGTCTTCGCCCATTATATGGTCCCTCATTCTGTTTTTCCACCAGGAGTAGTAGAGGCCATTGAAGAGAGCAGTCCTGGCAGTGGATTGCCCTTCCCAGTTCCCAGGTGGTGCACTCATGTTGATCTTTTCCTAAGGTGTTAACCTCTTCAAGGATAACCTGCTCTGATACCAATTGATGTTATAAAAGTCAATACCACACAAGAGGGGAGGGGGGGAGGGGGGTGATTTGTGTGGTACCTAATTTTCGCGTTAGAAGAACCTGGTTCTTCTAAGTGTTCTAACTACAGCAGTTTGCGGAATAATAAATACTGAAAGTAAAGTGCACAGAGATTTTTACGTGGAAAACACCTGGCTCAAAAGGTGAAAAAACCACGACCTACTACTCAGTAGGATTTTCCCAAACTCCACTAAAATCACTGAGCCAAAAACTGCATTTACAAAACTCTTTGTAAACCTAAGGATTAACTCTAATCCCAGTGTAGCACACAGCCTCAACTGTTGCGACACTTTCAAGTTAACTCTAACTTGAATACTCAGAGTACCTAATACAATTGCTTCTAAGAAAGCTGAAAGGTACAATATGAAAACCTACTACAATTGAACTAGACTTAGAATAAACACAATGATGAAACTGGTTCTTCTATCTTAGTTCATGTAGCTTCAGACGTGCACACTTGTATCTCGCATATGTTGTTTGCAAAACAGACTTGATCTTTTTGCTCTCAAATATGCTTAATTTCTGCTTATGTGCATTGCCTGTAAAAGAGAACAACTTGGCTATTTAATGGATTAGCAGTTAGAGTTTGATCGAGACTCCAATGCTTATCCGTAGTCGATTTGAGTCCTTAACCAATACAAACTCCCATCCTTATCCTAGCTTAGGATTGTGTTCTCTTATCATAAGGAGACTGTCCTTCTTAGAACTTAATGCAACCTTTTCGATTTCATTCAGAAGATATTTGCTGCGCAATCTTCAATACATATCTTCCTCACGTGCCTTCCATGTGCAATGGTTATGACTAACTGTATCTCTCAAGATGGACCAGGTCCTTCCCTGAGTTCATTTGTCAATCTTCAAAACTTCAACTGAACTTGGGCCAACATTGTTCCTTTT
>NW_017678299.1:9048-11981 GCF_001879085.1 Nicotiana attenuata
ATATAACCCGAGTATTACGCCCAGGGTCGAATCCACAGAGAGTTAACCTATCAACTGCTATCTTCAGACCCACTAAGTCTTCAGAACCAGCTTCCCAAATATTCAAATCTCAGTTGAGTGTTCTTTAACAACTAGCTTGCAAATAACTAAATGGCTGTAACTAAGTAAAAATAAAGGTTGTAAACAATTATGAGAAAAAGCTAAGGCAATGATTTTCCCTATTGATGGAATCCCTTCTGTTTATGCTCATACAAATTTACCCACACATCTCTATCAATCATGACCGCTAATCTTACCGTAAATCTCTCCCGAGTAATCACAGTAATTTACTATTGCACTCTCCCGAGATACACTAGCTTACTTTATTTAGCACGATTCACTTTAGATTACACCCAAGGCTTCGTTATCCCTAATCCCGCCTTTAAACCCGCAATTATAGATTCCTCTAATAATCTAGGAGTGGTGTTGTTCAACAATACCCTAAATATGCACTCTTTTTCAAGTTATGCACACTAAATAAGCACAGCTAATTGAGGATCCTGTAAATTAACTACAACGAACACGAAGTTGAACAAATAAAGATTAAACTAGCAATTTGTATTCACATAAACAAGAAGTTCATCACCCAATAGGTTCCATCAACGCCTTAGACAAGGAATTTAGCTACTCATGGCTATGGGAACATAAACTAAGCTTGAATTCATCATAAAATCAAAAGAAAAGAAGAAAGATGTTTAGAGTACTTTCTCACAATTGTTTTCCTTGCTAAGAAACCTAAAAAATCAATACATGCCTCTCTTGGGCGAAGTCTAATGTTTTAAATAGGGTTTAGGTCTAAAAATCCCGTAATTGACACTTTGGTCCCAGAAGTTTCTGCGTCTGCCGCGGTTCTGCCGCGGTCGCGGTAGAACCGCGGCCAAACACCCTCGCGGATTCTCACAACTTCTGCAGCTGCTTCCACTGCGGTTCTGCCGCGGTCGCGGTGAAACCGCGGTGGATCCAATTCTCTGAATCTTCGGCCTGTTTTTGCCCGGGTCACTTAGGAAATTTCACAGTTGGCCTCTTTTTCATCACTTTTGACTCCAAAACTGCTCCTTAGCCGTCTTTATACATATATCACCTACAAATCATGAAAAGCACTAATAAGAGCATTTTGTCATCACTTTTAGCATTAAAACTACGCAAGAAGGTGATTATTTAAGGTGTGATTATAGTCAAATTCACCTATTATCAACACCCGACACTTAAATCTTTGCTCGTCCTCGAGCAACTAAACCACACTTCTAGGCCTAACTGCTCAATGCACTGCCCCAATTTATGTCACACCTGCTATTATCAATGATCGACCCAAGCAGTGCACAATCATATCTCAAATGCATACTCTCATGCCAAGACACACTTGTGCTCACTCTAATTACTCTAACAAAGGTGAAGACTCACTTTTTCTTCCTGAGTTACATGCCCTCACATGAATAAAATTTGAGAGAAGTTCCATACACATAAAATTCAACAACAAGGAACCATATATAGAAAGAATTCACTCACTCTCAGCAAAGAGCATTCACATGCCACACAGACACACCATAAGCTTGCCCCTAGTGTAATACTCCACTAATCGAGCCATTCAGTCAAAGATCAAGAGGTCTTTATAGGTTGTAATGTAGGCTAAGGGACGGGTAGGATATATTTGGATATAGTGACTAACCTCCCTAAGCACTTTTAATACACACTTCCTTTTATTTCACCTTCATGTTCAACCCAATCATTTTTCCCCATTTTGTTTCACTTGTGACCCCCACTTTTCTTTAGGTACACTGGCTTTCTCTTCTCTCTCTTTTTTTTTTTCATATTGATTGTACACTGCCAGTTCACCAACCAGAACCTTCATTGTTGATTCCCCTTTTTTCACTAACTCTCTCCCACCCCACACTTTGACTTTTGTATATTCTTTAGTGATTCAAGTGCTTCTAGGAGGTAACGGTTCAAACAATTAGCTTATTCAAACACAGCGATTTAGATCATTATAGGGTTATCAAAGAATAGGCTTCAGGCTCAAAGGGGTTAACTATGGTAATATTCACAGATGGATTCTCAAGTATAAAGGGGTGCACAAAGAAATGCCTCAATCATCTCTAAAACCAAACGACTTCTATTTCGCTTTGCAAACACACAGGGCAAGTTCTAGGTATCATATGCACGCATAGGATGCAAGTAACAACTTACACACACTTAGCATGTAACTCATTCCGAATCAGTTCATCAACACAATCATACGAGTGTTCAAGCAAGACAAGATGTGCAAAATTAAGGCATATATTATGAGTCCACAAATAAGCTTAGATCTTACACCCTTAGTTCGTTTCTTTGCAAGTGTGCACATTTGGGGTTACATTCTGACCTTCACCCATTTAATCATAAAGCTATAAAAGAAAAATCTACCTAACCCGGTTCAAGAAAAACCCTTGGAAAAGAACCGTGGTCAAAAAAAAAACCAAGGGGGAGGTACTACACTACCTAAGAGAAGAAAATAAAATAAAATTCTACATGGACTACTTCCCTCTAGAGTACTGTCCACATAGTCCGTCATCAGGAAGAGTCCTCTACAAGTTTTTTTTTTTATTTTTTATATATATATATATATATATATATATATGACTTTTACCCTCAAGAGATCCGTCAACAAGTGTCCGTCGTTGGGCCAAGTCAGCTACTCCTAATATAACTTACTCACATATGTACACCACATCTACTGCTACCACACAACAACAACTATATACAATTTAATACACATTTAGAGCAAGTCTACCCACCCCACACTTAAAACTCATGGCATGTCCCCATGTCATATCAATACAGTAAACGAACAGAAGAGTGAGAAGACTTCCCTGAGACTCAATCTGAGTCGGAGACGGTGCTGGGGTCTACAGTGGCAA
>NW_017678299.1:15439-22793 GCF_001879085.1 Nicotiana attenuata
ACAACTTACAGAGAGGGTTGGCAATTTTGGAGAAGTCCTTAATGAACCTCCGGTAGAAACCGGCATGTCCAAGAAAGCTCCTTATAGCTTTGACTGAAGTTGGCGGCGGCAGCTTTGCTATGACATCAACCTTTGCTCTATCAACCTCTATTCCTTTGCTTGACACTCGGTGCCCCAAGACTATGCCTTCTTGTACCATGAAATGGCACTTTTCCCAATTCAGAACCAAGTTAGTCTCAATGCACCGTTTCAACACACGCGTCAGATTCACTAGGCAGTCCTCAAATGAGTTCCCCACCACTGAGAAGTCATCCATGAACACCTCCATTATATCTTCTACCATGTCAGTAAATATGGCCATCATGCACCGTTGGAATGTGGCGGGTGCATTGCATAGACCAAAGGGCATCCTCCTGAAGGCATAAACTCCGTACGGGCATGTGAATGAGGTCTTTTCTCTATCCTCAGGGGCAATGGAGATCTGATTGTACCCTGAGTACCCATCCAAGAAGCAAAAGTGTGACCTCCCTGACAATCTATCTAGCATTTGATCAATGAAGGGAAGTGGGAAGTGGTCTTTTCTGGTGGCCAGATTCAACTTTCTATAATCCATGCAGATTCTCCAGCCTGTGACGGTTCTTGTTGATATAAGTTCATTGTTGTCATTCTTCACCACCGTCATGCCACCCTTTTTAGGCACACATTGAACTGGGCTAACCCAGCTACTGTCAGAGATTGGGAAAATGATTCCCGCATCCAACCATTTTATCACTTCCTTCTTCACCACTTCCTTCATATTCGGGTATAGCCGTCTCTGATGTTCCCTGGAAGGTTTGTGCCCCTCTTCCAGCAGAATCTTGTGCATGCAGTAGGCGGGACTGATCCCCTTGATGTCTGCCATGGTCCACCCAATGGCAGTTTTGCACTCTCTTAGTACCTGTAAAAGCTGTTGAACCTGCACATCTAACAAACCAGATGAGATAATAACAGGTAATGTGGAGTCAGGAACCAGAAATTCATACCTGAGGTGGGTTGGCAATGGCTTCAGTTCCAACTTAGGGGGTTCCTCGATGGATGGTTTAGCTGGAGGGGTCTCTCTCTTTTCTAAGTGCAAAGGCTCAAACTCCAGATTTCTCTCCCAGAACCCTTTACCTTCCAGTGCCAACACCCATTCCGCCAAATCCTCACCATTCACTTCGTCTAAATTTGCCAAGCATGCAGCAAGGGGATCCTCAACCGTTAACGCCTCGTCATCAGCCTCTACAATTACATCCACTGCATCAATAAGGGAACAATTTGCGAACTCACTTGGTCGCCTCATCGATTTCTGCACATTGAATATAATTTCCTCATCATTGAGCCTCATCTTAAGCTCCCCAGTCTCGCAATCAATCAAAGCTCTCCCCGTGGCCAAGAAGGGTCGTCCTAGAATTATAGGAATTTCTTCATCCACTTTGCAATCCAAGATTACAAAATCTGCAGGGAACACGAATTTCCCCACCTGAATAAGCACATCATCAAGAATCCCAAATGGACGCTTAACAGTCCTGTCAGCCAGCTGCAATAACATAGAAGTAGGTCGAGCTCTTCCAATGCCTAACCTCTTATAAATGACCAGGAGCATGAGATTAATGCTTGCCCCTAAATCACAGAGTGCCTTAGCAAAGGCATAGTTCCCAATGGTGCATGGAATTGTAAAACTACCTGGATCAGATAGCTTTTCAGCAACAGGTCTAGATACCACTGCACTACATGTCTGGGTAAGGGTCACAGTCGACAAGTCTTGAAAGTCAAACTTCCGAGACATCAAGTCCTTCATCATTTTAGCATATCCTGGCATCTCCTTTAGAGCTTCAATCAGTGGAATATTTATCTGAATTTGTTTGAGCATCTCTAGGAACTTTTTATACTGCTCCTCCTTTTGATGCTTGGCCAACCTTTGCGGAAATGGTGCAGGAGGTCTTTTCTTCCCAATCACTTGAGATTTTTCTTTCTCAGCTACTGTCTCAACTATTGGCTCCGCTACTGTCTCACTTTCTTGCTGCATATTCTTTTCTTCAGGAGCAGGGTGAACTGTTACCTCTGTCAATCCCGTAGAGTCATCCAGCTCTATGGGCACTGGAATTAGTGTCTCAGCATGTATGTTTTCTCTAGCTCTCTCTTGCTCAACATCTAGATCCCTACCATTTCGTAGACTCACCGCCATCAGCTGCTTTAGGCCTTGATCTTTTGGATTGATTTGGGTATCTGCAGGTAATGTCCCTTGAGGACGATTGTTAAGTGACATTGAAATCTGGCCCACTTGTACCTCAATATTCTTGATAGCTGCATCATGTGCATCCACCCTTTCATTGCTTCAAGCTTTGCAAACCCGTCTTCCTGCCTTCCACCCTGCTGTTGCTGGGGTGGGTGGTACCCTTGCTGCTGATTGTTGTACCCTTGTGGTCTAGGATACGGTGCCATATTGTTGGGGGGTCTTATGCCTCCCGTGTTTCCTGCGTTATACTGTGGCTGCGGTGGCCTGTACTGCTGCTGAGTCTGCTGACCCCAGTTCTGATTACCTTGCCTCTGACCCCCATAGTTAGCCACATAGTTCATATCTTCAGGGTGCTGGTGATGATGATCATGCTCTGTATTCCATGGATTACCAATTGGCTGGCTAATGCAAGATGTGCATAAGCCCCCGTTGGTAGTGTCTACTATGTGAACCTGTTGCTTCTGCCCTGATTCCTCCACCTTTTTGGTGAGGATGCTCATTTGCGTCAGAAGAGTCGCCATGTTTTCAGCCATTGTATTAGAAGGATCAAGAGGTACTGAGTGCACCACTGGAGTGATAGGTGCATTTCTAGAAGTCCAACCCGAATTCTGCGCCATCTTGTCGAGCAAATTCTGACCTTCTCTCCAAGTCTTGCTCAAGAATGCTCCACCAGCCGAGGCATCAACTATATTCTTCAAGCTGTCTGACAAACCCATGTAAAACCGTTGTCCCAACATCTGCTCTGGAACACCATGGTGGGGACACATAACCAACATTCCTTTAAATCTGCCCCATGTCTCGTGTAGTGTCTCCATTGGTTTCTGTTTGAAACTCACAATCTCATCAATTTGTTGAGCGGTCTTGTTAGGAGGATGGAACTTGTTGTGAAATTGCTTGACCAACTCATCCCAAGTTGCTATAGAGTTTATGGGAAGCGAGTTTAGCCAAACCTGAGCAGCTCCTGTCACCGAGAATGGAAACAATAATAATCTGATTGCTTCCGGAGTCACGTTCGGTTGCCTTTGAGTTTTGCAAATAACAGGAAGTTCTTTAAGTGTTGCTGCGGGTCTTCTGTTTGTGTCCCAGAAAAAAGTCCCTTGTTCTGCAACAAGTGTAGCATGTTATTTGTGATCTGGAACGATTCAGCTTGTATTGCAGGCACAATAATGGCAGTGGCCAGATTGTCAGCTGTGGGTTGTGCCCAGTCATAAAGTGCACCCTCAGGCACAGGAGGTGCCAATTGCTCATTCCTGACGTTCACGTGGGGTCGTTTATGTCGCCCATGTCAATTTCGAGTTGGTGTATTTGTTGTGATTGTTGAAGTCTTTTGTTTGCACGATTCAATGCCCGGAATGTCTTCTCGGGGTCCGAGAGTCCTTCAAGCAGTTCTCCAGTCCTCGTAGAATTTCTAGGCATGCACCTGTGCACCCAGATCAACAACCGTCAAATTTTCAATGAAAAAGTTGGTAGAGAGAAAACTGACTACAACAAGAATCTTTGTATTTCTGTCAATGGCAATTGATAATTCCGTTAACTCCCCGGCAACGGCGCCAAAATTTGATCACGCCCAACTATGCCTTATAAAAAGGACTCTGCGGACGTTGCAAATATAACCCGAGTATTACGCCCAGGGTCGAATCCACAGAGAGTTAACCTATCAACTGCTATCTTCAGACCCACTAAGTCTTCAGAACCAGCTTCTCAAATATTCAAATTCTCAGTTGAGTGTTCTTTAACAACTAGCTTGCAAGTAACTAAATGGTTGTAACTAAATTAATAAGGTTGTAAACAATTATGAGAAAAAGCTAAGACAATGATTTCCCCTATTGATGGAATCCCTTCTGTTTATGCTCATACAAATTTACCAACACATCTCTATCAATCATGAACGCTAATCTTACCGTAAATCTCTCCCGAGTAATCACAGCAATTTGCTATTGCACTCTCCCGAGATACACTAGCTTACTTTATTTAGCACAATTCAATTTAGATTGCACCCAAGGCTTCGTTATTCCTAATCCCGCCTTTAAACCCGCAATTATAGATTCCTCTAATAATTTAGGAGTGGTGTTGTTCAACAATACCCTAAATATGCACTCTTTTCCAAGTTATGCACACTAAATAGGCACATCTAATTGAGGATCCTGTCAATTAACTACAACGAACACGAAGTTGAACAAATAAAGATTAAACTAGCAATTTGTATTCACATAAACAAGAAGTTCATCACCCAATAGGTTCCATCAAAACCTTAGACAATGAATTTAGCTACTCATGGCTATGGGAACATAAACTAAGCTTGAATGCATCATAAAATCAAAGAAAAGAAGAAAGATGTTTAGAGTATTTTCTCACAATCTTTTTCCTTGCTAAGAAACCTAAAAAATCAATACATGCCTCTCTTGGGCGAAGTCTAATGTTTTAAATAGGGTTTAGGTCTAAAAATCCCGTAATTGACACTTTGGTCCCTGAAGTTTCTGCGCCTGCCGCGGTTCTGCCGCGGTCGCGGTAGAACCGCGGCGGAATCTCTAAACTTCTGTAGCTGCTTCCCACCGCGGTTCTGCCGCGGTCGCGGTGAAACCGCGGTGGATCCAGTTCTCTGAATCTTCGGCCTGTTTTTGCACGGGTCACTTAGGAAATTTCACAGTTGGCCTCTTTTTCATCACTTTTGACTCCAAAACTGCTCCTTTGCCGTCTTTATACATATATCACCTACAAATCATGAAAAGCACTAATAAGAGCATTTTGTCATCACTTTTAGCATTAAAACTACACAAGAAGGTGATTATTTAAGGTGTGATTATAGTCAAATTCACCTATTATCAACACCCCACACTTAAATCTTTGCTCGTCCTCGAGCAACTAAACCACACTTCTAGGCCTAACTGCTCAATGCATTGCCCCAATTTATGTCACACCTGCTATTATCAATGATCGACCCAAGCAGTGCACAATCATATCTCAAATGCAGACTCCCATGCCAAGACACACTTGTGCTCACTCTAATTACTCTAACAGAGGTGAAGACTCACTTTTTCTTCCTGAGTCACATGCCCTCACATAAACAAAATCTGAGAGAAGTTCCACACACATAAAATTCAACAAAAAGGAACCATATATAGAAAGAATTCACTCACTCTCAGCAAAGAGCATTCACATGCCACACAGACACACCATAAGCTTGCCCCTAGTGTAATACTCCACTAATCGAGCTATTCAGTCAAAGATCAAGAGGTCTTTATAGGTTGTAATGTAGGCTAAGGGATGGATAGGATATATTTGGATATAGTGACTAACCTCCCTAAGCACTTTTAATACACACTTCCTTTTGTTTCACCTTCATGTTCAACCCGATCATTATTCCACATTTTGTTTCACTTGTGACCCCCACTTTTCGTTAGGTACAACTGGCTTCTTCTTCTTTTTTTTTTTTCAGATTTATTGTACACTGCCAATTCACCAACCAGAACCTTCATTCTTGATTCCCCTTTTTTCACTAACTCTCTCCCACCCCACACTTTGACTTTTGTATATTCTTTAGTGATTCAAGTGCTTCTAGGAGGTAACGGTTCAAACAATTAGCTTATTCAAACACAGCGATTTAGATCATTATAGGGTTATCAAAGAATAGGCTTCAGGCTCAAAGGGGTTAACTATGGTAATATTCACAGGTGGATTCTCAAGTATAAAGGGTTGCACAAAGAAATACCTCAATCATCTCTAAAATCAAACGACTTCTATTTCGCTTTGCAAACACACAGGGCAAGTTCTAGGTATCATATGCAAGCATAGGATGCAAGTAACAACTCACACACACTTAGCATGTAACTCATTCCGAATCAGTTCATCAACACAATCATACGAGTGTTCAAGCCAGACAAGATGTGCAAAATTAAGGCATATATTATGAGTCCACAAACAAGCTTAGACCTTACACCCTTAGTTCGTTTTCTTTGCAAGTGTGCACATTTGGGGTTACATTCTGACCTTCACCTATTTAATCCTAAAACTATAAAAGAAAAATTACCTAACCCGGTTCAAGAAAAACCCTTGGAAAAGAACCGTGGTCAAAAGAAAAACCAAGGGGAGGTACTACACTACCTAAAAGAAGAAAATAAAATAAAAAAATTCTACATGGACTACTTCCCTCAAGAGTACTGTCCACATAGTCCGTCATCAGGAAGAGTCCTCTACAATTTTTTTTTTTTATATATATATATCTGACTTTGACCCTCAAGAGACCCGTCAACAAGTGTCCGTCGTTGGGCCAAGTCAGCTACTCCTAATATAACTTACTCACATACGTACACCACATCTACTGTTACCACACAACAACAGCTATATACATTTCAATACACATTTAGAGCAAGTCTCCCACCCCACACTTAAAATCATGGCATGTCCCCATGTCATATCAATACAGTAAAGAACAGAAGAGTGAGAAGACTTCCCTGAGACTCAATCCGAGTCGGAGACGGTGCTGGGGTCTACATGGCAAGCCCTCCCCAATGCGCGTAGCCAAGCCATAAACCGGCTCTCAGATCTAGCCTGCCTCTGTGACATGGCGTCCATCCGTGTGTGTAGACCATCCACCGAGGTGTGGAGATCCGCGACCTCTTCCTCCAAGGAGCGCAGCATAGGCCGGGAGGACTGTGAGCGTGATAGGTCTGCTCCAGAATGGGGGCGCCGAGAGGGCCCGGCACTGTCAACAGACCTCCTGGACGGTGCAACAGGGACCGGATCATCCTCCTCATCATCAATCTCAATTGTAGTGCGGGTGCCCCTGCCCACTCTGATGCTAGAAGCTTTGAAAGCTGCTTTGGGAGGCAAATCGCCATCAACAGGGTTGGTATGGGTGTTTCTCATCAAGCACAATGTGGTCACCAAGGAAGGGAAATAGAATCCTTTGTCAGCAGCGGGGCCCGTAAGACCATTTCATCTCCAATTACCCGTGCCGCATCAAATCCTTCCCTGTCACAAAGCACCAAGTCAACAGTGCCCTATTGAAGTTCACGTCCGTGGTATTGCTAGAAGGCAGGAACCTGCTACAGATAACAGTCAACCAACACTTGGCCAGGTGAGTGAAGGAGTTAGAGT
>NW_017678300.1:0-22792 GCF_001879085.1 Nicotiana attenuata
ACTTCTTCATAACACCTAGATGAATAGAATAGCTCGAACTGTGAGCCTTTTCAAGAATCAACTCCCTCAAACCATCATCACTAATGACCACCTCCTTAGCATCACCTCGCAACACCGTGTCCTTAGGGACAAAAAATGGGGATTATCAAACTAACGAGCCTTAATGTGCTCAAACAAGGACGATTGTGCAGTAACACAAAAAGAACTCTACTAGGCTCGAAAATATCCAATCTCACAAATCTATTGGCCAAAGCCTAAATATGCATAACCAAAGGCCTGTCCACAACTGGAATAATTACAAAACTCCCTATACTCTCCGCCTTGCTACTCAAAGCATCCGTTATCATATTTGCCATACCCGAATAATACAATATAGTGATGTCATAATCCTTCAACAATTCCAACCACCTCCGCTGCCTAAAATGTGAATCCTTCTACTTGAACAAATTTTGAAGGATTCGATGATTAGTGTAAAACTCACATGACACATCATACAAGTAATGCCTCCAAATTTTAAGTGCATACATAATAGCTGAAAACTCCAAATCGTGAACTGGCTAATTCTTCTCATGGAGCATCAACTGTTGCGGCGCATAAGAAATCACCTTACCATCCTGCATTAAGACCGCACAAAGAACAACGCGCAAAACATCACAATATATTGTGCAAGACCCTGAACTTGTGGGCAAAACTAACATTGGAGTTGTAGGCAAAGCAGTCTTGAGCTTCATAAAGCTCCCTTGACCCTCATCAAACCATCTGCAAGGGACACCTTGCTAAGTCAACTTGGTAAATAGGGCTGTAATGGATGAAAGTTCCTCCATAAAATGGCGATATTAGCCAACCAAACCCAAAAAACTCTTAATTTACATAGTTTTCTAAGGGCTAGGCCACCTTTGAACCCCCTCAATCTTCTTCAGATCCACCTAGATGGTCACCACGTGGCCGAACAACGCAACCAAATCCAACAAAAACTCGCACTTGAAAAACGTAGCATATACCTTCTTCTCCCTCAGAATATAAAGCACGATCCCTAAATGCTGCTTATGCTCCTCCCTAATACGAGAATATACCAAGATAACATCAATGAATACAATGAAAAACAATCCAAATACTGTTGAGACGCACTATTCATCAAGTGCATAAAATCTATTAGAGCATTAGTCAAACAAAAGGACATCACAAAGAACTTATAATTTCCATAACGAGTCTTGAAAGTTGTATTACAGATATTCGAAGCCCTAATCTTCAACTAGTGATAACCTGACCTCAATTCAATCTTTGAGAACACCCTGGCGTCCTGAAACTGATCGAACAAATTATTAATACAAGGCAATGGATGCTTGTTCTTGATAGTAATCTTGTTTAACTCCTTGTAATCAATGTACATCCTCATAGAACCATCCTTCTTCTTCACAAACAAAACTGGCGCACCCTAAGAAGAAAACTCAGTCTAATGAATCCCTCATCCAACAACTCCTACAATTGCTCCATATATTTCTCTGACTCGAGTAGAGCCACGCGATCGGTGGAATCGATGTGGGCTGTGTGTCTGTTAACAAATCAATACCAAAATCAATATTCCTATCGGGTGGCATTATCGGTAGATCTATAGGAAACACATCTGGAAACACCCTCACTACTGGAATAAATTAATAGTAGGAGTCTCAGTACTTGTATCCTTAACAAAAGCCAGGTACGCCAAATACCATATCATCCCTAGATCTCTCAGAAATAAAATAACCCTACTAGTTGTACGAATAAGAGAATCCCTCCATTCCAACCTTGGTGATCCCGGCATTGCCAACGTCATGGTCCTAGGGTGATAATCAAGAATGGAATGATACGAAGATAGCCAATCTATACCCAAAGTTACATCAAAATCTACCATTTTTAGAAACAAAAGGCCAAACTTAGTCGCATAACCCCTAGCATTAACCACACAAGATTGATAGGCATGATCTATCACAATAGAATCCCTGATAGATGTAGATACATGAATGGGAATATTAGGAGATTCACAAGGCATATCTGGATAAGGAGCAAAATATGGTGACACATATTAATAAGCAGACCCCAGATTGAGCAACACAGAAGAATATCTATGATAGACTGAAACCACACCTGTGGTCAACGAAACTGAGATTACTACCTCGGGTCTACCAGGAAAAGCATAGCAATAAGCCTGTCCGCGACTGGTAGGAGCTCCACTGACCTAATCCCCTTCTCTAGGGTGACCTCTAACCGCATATCCTCCCCCTCTACTTGACTATGCAAGGGGTGATGCAATTGATGCGGGAACCACTGACTAAGAACTCTGTGGAGTTGTGCCTTTACCACGCTTGGGGCAATACATTCTCTACAGTCATAACAATCCCTGGCGGAATGAGGCTGTTGAACTTGAAACTTCCCCTGATGACTGGAGTACCCACTAGGAGAACGCTAACTAGATGGAGCCTAGTATGAACTCACTGGAAAAGCACTAAAAGATGATGGAACTGGAGTGCTAAATTATGGTCGAGATAGTACACCACGTGCTACATGCTGAGTAGAATAAGCTAACCTACTATGATGGCCTCTAGCAAACTAACCCCCACCACTAGATGAGGTACCACTGAAACTAACACAACGGCGAGGCCTCTTATACCTCATTATGGTCTCTCCCCAAACTACGAATACGATCGTTCCACCGAGCTATCTCCACAACTTGATGGAAAGTAGACCCAACCTCTAACTCTTGATCCATGTATGTCTGATGCAATAAGTCAAATCCTCAATAAATAGCCTCGCCCTATTTACCTTGATAGGGATCAAGAAAGCTTCATGGCGGGAAAACTATGTGAACCTGGCCTCATACTCGGTCACTGACATACATCCTGTTGAAGATGCTCAAATTGTTCTCTCAATCCATCCCTCCTGGTTATTTGGATGTTCCTCTCAAAAACAAATGCGAAAACTAAGTCCATGTAATAGGAGATTCACCCTCTGGCTTGCCCAGCTTATAAGTCTGCCACCATCTCCAAGCACCACCTCTTAGTTGAAATGTGGTGAAGTCCACTACATTGGACTTTATCAAACCCAAATTATAAAATAGCTAGTGACATCTATCTAGAATGTCATGAGCAACCTCTGAAGAATCACCCTCGAAGAGAGGAGGATATAACCTCTGAAATCTCTCTATCCTCTTTTACTCCTCAACAGACATGGCAGGCACAACCTCGCGTGTTTGCTACAATGGGTTACTCGCCAAATTAGCAATATGCCTTAAACACCGTTGTTGGTTACTCCTGAGTATGAGTGGTAGGGCTCTCAGCTACCCCTCCAGCCTGAGATATGGTTGGGGAAACTGGAACCACTCCATCTAGAGTCAAGGCATCAATGAAACTGACCATCTTGGCCATAGACTCTTGGAACCATTATTGAGTCACTAACACTACGCACAGGCCCCAGGGGATGCTCCACATCTAGCTACGATGGTGCAACCCCGGGGGGCACTTGACCTTACCCCGAGCCTGCCTTTCCCTACAAGCGATGGTACTACCTCCCGCTCACATTCTGCTGCTGAAGCGCGCACTCTCACCATATATGAGATAGAAGAATAGAAAGATTTAGACTTAGGCAATACTCAACGCACGATAAAGAATCAAGAAAACAAAATTTCCTAAATCCCTATAGGCTCTCGCAATAGATACAAACGTCTCTGTACCGATCCACAAGACTCTACTAAGAATGCTCGTGACTTGTGAGACCCTTAGAGCCTAGAGCTCTTATACCAACTTGTCACGATCCAAAATCCTATGTAAGGTCATGATGGTGCCTAGTTCGCTTACTAGGCAAGACAACACTCACCAATAATAATAGAATTTCATTATTAAGTCATTATCAGATTTATAATATAGATATGAAAGCGCAATCAGTCTCAAAATAGTATCATGATATACATATGTGTATGACAGGGTATGAACACGACTACAACTAATAGTCATTGCCTAAAATCCGGTGTAACAATGTCACTAGCATCTAACAAGTGTAAATAGTCTCAACTAGCAATAACATATGTCTGGAAAAAAATAAACAGAGATGGCTAAGTAGGGAAGGGGCTCTATGTGTTGCAGAACCAACCAAGTAAGGAGCTCACCACGAAGTCTCCGGCAAGATACTCCTACTCAGTTTGATAGGTACCACTAGTACCTACCTTAGAACCTGCAAAAAAATGTGCAGAAATGTAATATAAGTACAAAATCCCAGTACTCAGTAAGTATCAAGTCTAGCCTTGAATAAGTAGCAATGAGAGATCGACATCGACACTTACTAACCGACCAATAATCAGGTAAAAGCATAAATAAGATACAGATTAAAGCATGCTGTCATCAAATAGATACAAAGGCTAGAGGCAGGGTACATGTGAAATTTTGGCATTCTTTGCAAATAAAAATGATTCAATCAGATATGAAATACCTCAATTCTCGTACAAAGATAAGATATATCAACCAACATTTATATAAAAGGCACAACATGGGTCTAAAATGCATAATTATGCATGTTCATAATTCCTTCTCAATACCTCACAGCACAAATCTATGTGCCTGACACATGCCGCATTTTCAAACCAAGCACCAAATTCGAGTGCCTACGCTCACAGGACCCAAAGTAATATGGGTAATTACTTGACTCCAGAGGATTAGATCTATAGCCAGGCGTTGATCATTTCATAATCGATGATCAATTACCAATAATAAATATCCACTCTTAGTGTCCTTAGTACCAAAATCCTCAACTTTTCTCAATATTCAACTCTTCAACTCATGCATATGTATATGAAATAATATAATTAAGAGACACTAGAACAGAATAATAGAAATGTAGATAAAAACTCACATGGCTAAAAGATGGCTATGGATATTCATGTTATTCAATTAGCACAACAGTTCAATAAAATATTTCAACATTAAAAGTCTAATCGTAACATTTAACATGAGTAAATTAAGATATTTAACGACAAAATCATGAGTCAAATAAGACAAGTATATGACTATAGCTTAATAAGAAATCTCAACATGACAAAATAATCCTTAATGCCCAATTTAACAAGCCATAACCTTAAGCATGCTTCTAATCATAATTATGAGTAATTACGTAGTCATAGAATCAATAAAAAATGGATAATTAATTCACATAGTCCAAACAAGGCAAAATCATAAGCCAAACTCTACCGGATGTGATCTTAACCTAGCTACCCATATATGTTCGTCACCTCGCCTATACGTGGTTCCTAAATCAAGCAACAAGTAGAAAATAAATTACCGATCAGGAGAATTCCCTCTTACAAGGATTGATAAGAGACTTACCTCTACTTGGTAACACCTTTAACTTTCCAAAATTCTTTTTCCTTTTAAATCAAATTCCAAACAACTTGAATCTAGACAAATATCACTCAAATAAGTCAAATAATGTTATAAAATCAATATCAAACTAAAAGCTTCATTCTTTAATCAGTTCTCAAAAGGTCAACAAAGGTCAACCGCAACCCACATGGTAAAAACTTGAGTCTAGTGGTAGATCTCGACTATCCATTACCTCACGAGTCTAAATATATAAGTAGATTCCAAATTGAGTTCCACATTTATGTTAAAAACTCACAAAATCCATGTTTTAGGGGTTAGAAATCCATGTAAATTCTTGAAATATAATCAGAACTTAGTAGAAATCACTTACCCTCTTGCCTTGTATAAATCATAAGTCTAGTGGTAGATCTCCATGAAAGTTGTCCCTCTCCAAGCCTTGGTTCAAAATATAAGAGAATGGGTAAAAATCTCAAAAATCACAACTTATGTAGTCTGCCCAATATTACCCTTTGCGAACGCGGCCCAAGCCTCGCGTTCGTGAAGCACAAATCTGCCTCTGGCCAAATCCTCCTTCGCGAACACAATAGGAGTCTCGCAAATTCGAAGGCCATCTTCCTCTCCTCTTCGTGAATGCGAAAAGGCCCAACGTGAACGCGAAGGCTCTTTACCCAGACTTCTTCCCGAACGCGACCTTCAACATGCGAACACCAAGGCCATAACCCAGACCTCCTTATTCGCGAACGCGGATCCCGCTCTTCAAGTGTGAAGCACAAAAATCCCCCGTTCTCAGTTCCTTCATCGAGAACATGCGACTTTCCTCGTGAGTGCGATGAACACCAGACACCAAAAAATCAATAATCTCCAAACATGCTTCGGTTTATCCGAAACTCACCCGAGCCATCAGAAACCCATCAAATCATATCAACAAGTCTATAAACACTACCCGGACCTATCTAAGGCCTCCAAACACATACAAAATATCGCATCTAAGAATCAAAGATCGAACCACAAGTTGAACTTCTTTTAAGTTCAGAATTTCCAAGCGTCCAACCAAGTGTTCGATTCATTCCTAAACACCACAGATCTCAACCAAACTTGTGCACAAGTTTCATTCAAATAAATGAACCTATCCAAAGTCCCGATTCTTCAAAGTCAACTATTGGTCAAACCTATAAACTTTTCAATTCTTTAAATTGCCAACTTACAACAAATAGAGTCAAAATCCTCGAGGAACCTCCAAATCAAAATTCGGATGTACGCCTAAGTCCAAAATCAACATACGAACCTATTGGAACCAACATATCACCAATCCAAGTTTTTTATTCAAAAGTCAAACTTTGGTCAATTCTTATAACTTAAGCTTCCAAAATAGAACTAAGTGCTCTAATTCACTCCCAAACCTTCCCAAAACCAAACTAACTATTTTCGCAAGTTACAAAATATTAAAAGAAACTCTGAGCATCAAATAGGGGAACAGGACTCTAATATTGAAAATGACCAGTCGAGTCATTATAGATACTCTTCAAGTATCCAACAACCTGCTATCAAGTCCCACACATGTATAAAATACATAATACGCATTTGTAGATAATATGTTTGAGTGTATACATTAATCTATAATGTCTATGCATAATAAAGACTCAAACTTGGTACCAAATCGATACAAATCCTTGTGTCCTACACGAACCCATCTGTCCATTGCATGCACACAGTCGGTGAAATATCGGTGTTCAGTCACTCTTGAGAGATGGATCCATATCCAGACGGAGTCTGTACATAAATCTATATGCCCGAACAAATATTTTAATAATGGGAATGTGAATCCATACTCCCAACAAATGCATTAATCAAGAATAAGAAACCACATGCCGAAATAGATTCCTCAACAGAGAAAAGTGAATCACACACCCAAAACATCTTAGATGAATGATGAGAACTATATTCATATGCTAACATTGTGCATATAAAGAGACAGTATATGACTAGATAGTTCTAACATGTAACACAAGTACATAAAATCCATAATGTTAAAGTATCATGTAAATGATTCCTATAATATAATTCTAGCATGAATAAGATGCTCAATTAGTCATATAATGAATAATAATGACATATAATGTGATGCCCATGACATAGGGCTGGTCAAGAAGGGATGGCAGGATTCTAGGATGGCACGCTTCTGATGAAGGGATGTACATGTCACCTTAGGCGAATCTCACATCGGAATGGGAGAGGAGCTATATAACGTATGAGTTCATTTCACATGGTACGCGCGCTTTTGGGGCTCGAGGTGGCGTAGCCCAAAAAAGACAAATATGTGAGGCCTTAGGCCCAAAGCGTACAATACATGCCATGGGCTTGGGTCTCGACAAATATGGTATCAGAGCCGAATCTCCCTTAGTATGATCGTGGGTCAAACATCAGCAAGGACACTGAGTCCCAAGGGGGGATGCATGTGATGCCCATGACGGAGGGCAGGCTGATGAGGGCGGGTCAAGCAAGACTAGCGGTCTTCTAGGCTAGCAAGCTTCTGAATAAGGGGTGGACATGTCACCTTAGGATAATCCCACATTAGAATAGGAGAGGAAATTCAATATCTATATAAGGCATTTGTTAAGTTCACATGTACGTGCGCTTTAAGGGCTCGAGGTGGAATAGCCCAAAAGAATAAATTCGTGCAGGGCTAAGCGGATAATACGTGTGATAAGTAGGGATTCTAGTCTATTTTATACTCCTTTTTGCTTGAGTTTGGATGAAAAGTGATACAAGTAATCCCTAAAGCTTACATGTTGTGCTTGTTTGCAGTGTTTGGTCAAGAAGTGACAAGGAAGTCAAAACCATCTCAAAAAGTAGTGAAACCTGCACAAGTGCCAAGAACAAGTCAAAGCACCGCTACAGTAGTAAATCCAAGGCGGCTGCAACAAACCCACCGCGACCGCGGTTCTTTTATCGCGGTCCGCGGTGGCAAAGATTAGAGAAGATGCAATTCTGGAATTTCAAACAACGCGGCCCGTGGTTGATTCTACACGGCCGTGGTAGCCTCATCGCGGCCGCGGTCTATTTGTTGCGGTCCGCGGAGAATAGATTCAGAGAGCCTGAAGTTTGGAAGTTTTCAAGAAACCACTGACCGCGGTAGATTATATGCGGCAGCGGTGAAGCCATCGCGGCCGCAGTCTATTTATTGCGGTCCGCGGTGGCCAGATTCAGAGAACAAGATTTGAAGCCAAAAAGCCTTGACCGCGGTCCGCGATTGATTGTAGAGGCCGCGGTAGCCTCACTGCGGCCGCAGTCCATTTTTCGCGGTCCGCGGTACTTCCTTCAGGGGCAATTTTTGTCCAGAAAATTCGGCCTTGTATAAATACTTCTTTTGTAGATTTTTAGGTCATCTAATATGTAGCTGAGCACGTGAACGCCGTTTTTTTTTTAGCTATTTTGAGTAATTTTGTAGCTAGCTTAACATTGAATCTTCGAATCTTAGCTTGTAATTATATTTTATGGGTTATTCTTCATCTCAATATCTGATTTCTTCCATTATTATGAGTAGCTAGACCCATTAGCTAGGGTTGTGGCTCAACCCTAGCGTGGGTATTTGATGGGTCTCTTATTTTAGGGCTTAGATGTTTTTGGGTGGTTGATATTTGGAATGATTTGTGTTTTCCATGCTGAATTAGTGGTTGCAAACACTAATTTGTGCCTTTTTGACTTGGGCTCTTCTTGAGAAAGAGAGCTTCAGTCTAGGAAAATCGGGCCAACAAGGAATTGGGGCGTATCCAAGAGATTGATAACCCCAATTAAAGGGTTAAACCTAGAGATAGTAATACCCGACTTGAGCCTATATTGCTTGCACAATTTTGACACCCAATTGGTCTTGAGAAAGCCGATTAGGGCAAAGTCACTCAAGCTACCAAGAGGTATAGAGTGAGTAATTTCGTGCATTGGCTATATCGCAAACCCAAACATAACAACTTTGCCTTAGGCTTTAGAACCCATCAATTATCCACCTAGGGGAAAGTCACTTCCCTAGTGCCTTTCCATAAATTAAGAAAACCTCACAAAACGATATCATACTTAGATTAATTTCAGCATCATTAGTGATAATCTATATTAGTGAACCATCAACACATGTTTAGAAGTGTAAACAATTACTTTGCACGTTACTAGTGTAGATAGGAACCCAATTCCCAAACATTCTAGCTCCATGTGGATTCGATCCCGAGCTTCTCAAGTAAAAGCTGCATCGACCGCTCTTGCCACTCTGTAGTGGTGTAGGGTTGGACCCGATCACTTTTTGGCGCCGTTTCCGGGGAGCTAAATAGTTTTTGGATATCTATCTATCTAGTTTTGTATTTAGTTTTAATTTCCTTCTTGTTTACTTACTTGGGTGAATGATCAATTCAGGTACTAAAATATGGCAAACAACGCACCTCTTAGAGATATTCCACCGTGGGAGGAGGTTGATGACAATGTAGAGGAAGAGGTACCTCTAGTACCTCAAGGACAAAGGAGAGGCCGACAGGCCAATGATAATAATATTCTAGACCCTCCCCCGCTACCTCCAAGAGCTGTACCTCGAGTGCTTCCAAACCAGAGCTATGCCAGTGCAATTGTCCCGCCCCGGATCTGGGCGGGCAATTTTAAAATTACCAACGTGATGTTGACATTGTTGGAGCAGCGAGGGTATTTCACGGGTGCTCCCCATCAAAATGCTTACAAGCACCTTAAAGGATTTGTTGATACATGTTGGGGGAGCAAGCAAACGAATATGTCACGAGGATTCCCTATGGTTGAGATTATTCCCTTTCTCTCTACGAGGGAAAGCATTGGATTGGCTGGAGAGACTTCCCAACCACATCATCCATACATGGGATGGGTTGGCGGATAAATTCATTGCAAAGTTTTTCTCGTCGGGCCACATAGCAACCTTGAGGGATGAAATCTTAGCTTTCAAATAGGAGCCCAACGAACCACTGCATGAGATATGGGAGAGATACCGAACTATGGTAAAGGAATGCCCAAATAATGGTATGACTAAGGCAATGATACAACAGATATTCTACCGAGGCATTAACACAACAAATCAGTGCATAGTGAACCAACTCACCGGGGGCAATTTCATGAACATACCGTATGATCAGGCTTGTGAGATACTGGATGAGATGGCGGGCACTTCCTCCGCTTGGCAAAGTCGATCCAATGTGCCACAGGGTGACCCTACGGTCATTCACTTGCACGAAGAGCTCCATGATCATGGGCAGGCAATAGCAGAACTGAAAATAACAATGAACCAGCTAGAAAAGGCACAATTACAGCAGGTTCAAACTCCACGACAAGTAAATGCTATGGAGGGTATCCACATGTTAGTGAACAAAAGAAGACAAAGAGGTCAACAGAACCAAGGGAGTTCGGATCAATATGACCAAGATAGTGGTGGGTTCCAAGATGATGGGTATGATGAGCAGAATGAAGTAGTGCAATATGTGAACAACTATCAGGGCCAAAGGGGCAATTCTTCTAACCAACAACAACAATGGAGATCCCAAGGCAATTGGGGAAATCAACAACAACAAGGGAGTAGTAATTGGGGGAACAACAACCAAAATTCAAATAGGGGCAACCAGAACAATCAGGGTAATTGGAGTGGCAACAACAACAACTGGGGTGGAAACAACTGGGGTGGAAATAACAATCAGGGTGGTTGGAACAATAGCAATCAAGGAAATCGGGGGCAAGGCTTTCAAAGGCCCCGATGTATCAACAACCGAACAATCCGCCCATTTCCATCCCAAGGTCCTAGTTCGTGCAACAATGAAATGGGGAGAATCGAAATGATGTTTGAACAGATGATGAAAAATAATGCTGACTTTGATGCCTAGTTGGCATCCCACAATACTTCAATCAGAAACTTGGAGGTTCAATTAGGCCAAATCTCTCAATCCTTGAATACTCGCCATAAGGGGGCTCTACCTATTGATAGGGTAGTCAACCCGAAGGGTGGGAACGATACTGGGCATGCAATGGTGGTAACTACAAGAAGTGGACGAGGCGGTGATGTGAATGCCTCCAAACAAAAAGAAATTTTGAGTGATGAAGTTGAGTTGCAAGAGGATGATATCCCTTTGGTGGTCGAGAATGTGACTGATGAGAACTTGAATAAGTAAGTGAGGATTGATATCCAAGATAACGAGGTGGAAACTCAGAATGACATAAACCCGTCTAGGGAACACGTAATAGACATGCCGGAAATGGTTGTGCCTAAAGCAAGGCTCCTTAGCCAAGCCCACCTCCACCTTATCCTCAAAGGCTCGCGAAGCAGAAAATTGAGAACCGGTTTAAGAAATTTATTGACATGATGAAGAGCTTATCAATTAATGTGCCTTTGGTGGAGGCTCTTGAACAAATGCCGGGTTATGCCAAGTTCATGAAAGACTTGGTGACAAAGAAAAGATCCATGGATTGTGAGACCATCAAGATGACCCACCAAGTTAGTGCAATAGTGCACTCGATGGCTCCGAAGCTAGAAGATCCCGACGCTTTCACCATTCCTTGCACCATTGGGAGTGCAAACTTTGCAAAAGCTCTATGTGATTTGGGGGCAAGTATCAACTTGATGCCTTACTCCGTTTTCAAGACTTTGGGTATTGGGAAATCGAGGCCGACTTCCATGAGATTGCAAATGGCGGATAGAACAATGAAGAGGCCATTGGGTATAATTGCTGATGTTCTTGTCCGGGTGGACAAATTTATCTTGCCGACTGATTTTGTGATTCTCGAGTACGAGGTCGATTATGAGGTGCCTATAATCTTGGGAAGACCTTTCCTTGCAACTGGGAAGGCTTTAGTTGATGTGGAAGCAGGGGAACTCACCTTCCGGGTGGGTGAGTAAAAAGTGGTCTTTCATGTGTGCAAATCAGTGAAGCAACCAAATAGCAAGGAAGTGTGCTCCTTTGTGAATCTTGTCACGGAGGTGATCGTTGATGATACTAGTGCCATGATATATGTGGAGGATCCTCTAGAGGCAGTATTGTTGAACCTAGATGTCAATGAAGATGAAGGAAGGGTGGAGTGTGTCAATGCTTTGCATGGTATGGGGTGTTATTCTTATGAGCCCCATAAGCTTCTCTGGATCTTGAGAACAGAAAAACTCCCCCAACAAAGCCCTCAATTGAGGAACCTCCCGTTTTGGAGTTGAAGCCTTTGCCTTCACACCTCAGGTATGAATTCTTAGGCCCTAGTTCAACTTTGCCAGTTATTCTTTCCTCTTGTCTTACTAACATGCAGGTAGATGCCACATTGGCGGTGCTCAAAAGACGGAAGAAGGCAATTGGATGGACTCTAGCGGATATTCGGGGAATAAGCCCCGCCTTTTGCATGCACAATATTATTCTCGAAGATGGTGCAAAGCCCTCCGTGGAACATCAAAGGAGGTTGAACGAGGCGATGCAAGAGGTTGTTAAAAAGGAGGTGATCAAGTGGCTTGATGCAGGGGTTGTGTACCCCATCTCGGATAGTTCTTGGACTTCTCCGGTGCAATGTGTGCCGAAGAAGGGTGGTATGACTGTGGTGACTAATGAGCAAAATGAGCTGATTCCTACCAGGACTGTCACTGGATGGCGGGTGTGCATGGATTACCGCAATAAAGTGACCCGAAAGGATCACTTCCCATTGCCCTTTCTTGACCAGATGCTAGATAGACTTGCGGGGCGTGCCTTTTACTGTTTTCTGGATGGGTATTCAGGCTACAACCAGATATTGATTGCCCCGGAGGATCAGGAGAAAACCACCTTTACCTGCTATACGGGACCTTTGCATTTTCCAGGATTCCTTTTGGGTTGTGTAATGCACCGGCTACCTTCCAGCGGTTTATGATGGCTATTTTTATCGACATGGTAGAGGATTTCTTGGAAGTGTTTATGGATGACTTCAGTGTGGTGGGTGACTCCTTTGATGAATGTTTGAAGAACCTTGACAAAGTGTTGGCTCGGTGTGAAGAGACGAATCTCGTGCTCAACTGGGAAAAATGCCACTTCATGGTCGAGGAGGGCATTGTCCTCAGCCATAAGATTTCAAAGAACGGAATAGAGGTGGACAAGGCCAAAATTGAAGTGATTTCAAAGCTTCCTCCCCCCACTTCAGTCAAGGGGGTTAGAAGTTTTCTTGGGCATGCGGGGTTCTACCGGAGATTTATCAAGGACTTTTCGAAGTTAGTGAATCCTTTATGCAAATTTTTGGAAAAATATGCAAAGTTCGTGTTCAATGAGTAATGCATGATAGCTTTTGAACTCCTCAAGTGCAAGTTGACCACCACTCCTATTATTACCGCACCCAATTGGAGCTTGCCTTTTGAGCTCATGTGTGACGCGAGTGATGTTGCGGTTGGAGCGGTCTTGGGTCAAAGAGTGAATAAAATGTTTCACCCGGTGTATTATGCAAGCAAACACGGTGACGGAAAAAGAGTTGTTGGCGATTGTGTTTGCAATGGAGAAATTTAGGCCCTATCTCATGGGGGCTAAGGTGATAATTCATACTGACCATGCTGCACTTCGCTACTTGATGACCAAGAAGGACTCCAAAGCACGATTGATGAGATGGGTTTTATTGCTTCAAGAGTTCGACTTGGAGATTGTGGATCACAAAGGATGTGAAAACCAAGTGGCGGACCACTTATCCCGCTTGGAGGAGGAGGGGAGGCCCCTTGATGGCCTTGAAATTAATGATTCTTTCCCTGATGAGCAACTCCTCTCCGTATCAGTGAATAGCATGCCATGGTTCGCGGATGTGGCCAACTTCCTTGTGACTGGTATTCTACCGTGTGCGCTCTCTTCTAACCAAAGGGAGAAGCTTAAATGGGATAGTTTGGACTACTATTGGGATGAGCCTTACTTGTTCAAGATCTGCACTGACGGTGTGATCCGGAGATGTGTCCTGGAGGAGGAGCAATTGAGTATTCTAGAGGCTTGTCATTCCTCTCCCTACGGTGGTCATCATGGTGGGGCGAGGACAGCTTCAAAGGTTTTTAGTTGTGGTTTTTACTGGCCAACATTGTACAAGGATGCAAGTGAACTTGTGAAGAGATGCGACGAATGTCAAAGAGCGGGTGGAATTTCAAAGAAGGATGAGATGCCTCTCACCACTATTCTCGAAGTTGATATCTTTGATGTGTGGGGCATTGATTTCATGGGCCCGTTTGTTAGTTCATGTGGCAACACATACATTCTAGTGGCAGTTGACTATGTTTCAAAGTGGGTAGAGGCCGTGGCTTTACCCAATAATGAGGCCCGGAGTGTTGTTGCGTTTCTCAAGGAGAGTATTTTTACTAGGTTTGGCACTCCTCGAGCAATCATAAGTGATGGGGGGTCTCATTTTTGCAATAGAGCTTTTGACACTTTGCTTGCAAAGTACGGTGTCAATCATAAAGTTTCTACCCCTTATCATCCTCAGGCGAGTGGCCAAGTTGAAGTCTCAAACAGGGAAATCAAGAGTATATTGTCAAAGACGGTCAATGCAAATAGGACCGATTGGTCAAAGAAATTGGATGCTGCTTTATGGGCTTATAGGACTGCCTACAAGACTCCGATTGGTATGTCTCTGTACCGGTTGGTGTTCGGGAAAGCTTGCCATCTACCGGTTGAGTTGGAACACAAGGCGATGTGGGCTTTGAGGAAGCTAAATCTTGAATGGGATGTGGCAGCAAATCTTTGTATAGAGCAGCTTAATGAACTTGATGAATTCAGATTTCATGCCTACTCCAGTTCGTCCTTGTATAAGGACAAGATGAGGTACCTTCATGACAAATATGCTCGTGGCAAAGAGTTCAAAGTGGGTGATTTGGTTCTCTTGTTCAATTCTCGGTTACGTCTGTTTCCGGGAAAGCTTAAATCGAAATGGAGTGGACCTTTTGAAGTGGTGCTTGTGACTCCGTTTGGTGCACTTGACTTGAAAAACAAAAATGGAGAGATCTTTAGAGTTAATGGGCACAGAGTCAAGCAATATCTTGGCAAGATTGATAACAGCCACGTGGTGGCAATGATCCATCTCAAGTGATTTGATGGTAACCTGCGTCGTGCCGCGACGTTAAATCAGGCGCTTCTTGGGAGGCAACCCATGTGTTTTTATTTCTTCCTTTTTGATTTCATTCTTAGTGTAGGATCTGTTTTTAGACTAACTGGTTGTGAGATGTGTGTAGGGATTTTTTGATGCAGTGCAGGACCAAATTGGAAAAATGTTGCACTCTCTGAAGTTTGGACCGCTGCGGGGATGCATTTTTCGCAGCCGCGATGGGCTCACCGCAGAGGCGGTAATTGACTGCGGTCAACGGTGCCAAATGTGCCAAAGTGATAAGTCTCTGAAGTTTCAACCGCGGCCGCAATGCATTTTTTGCGGTCCGCGGTGCTTTACTACGGCCGCGATGCATTCTCTACAGACCGCGGTGAAGTCCATGCCTGTGCCCGTCCAAGTTTCATAACCGCGGTCCGCGGTGGATTTTTTGTGGCCGCGGTGGGTAAGTAGTGTGGGCCCCAGGTCTTTTGCTATAAATAGACCCCCATGCCTCATTTTACACTTTTCGCTCATTTTCACTCTAAAGAGGCCTAAACACTGTTCATCAAAACCCTAAGTTGCACAAATTCAAGTACTAATTTTCAATCATCTGTATTGCATCTAACTTCTGTTAATTAAAATCTTTACTTAGACTTTAATTTTGTTTTAATTTTGTTTTTAATTTCATAGTTCCTACTTCTTCTTCCTTCTTCTTTCAATTTTAACTTAGGGCTAGATAATATAATTTAGATTATGTTTTAGTTAGTCAAACATGGTGATTAACTACCTAGTGGGTTGATAATATGTTGATTAGGGCTAAAATGCACAAAAATTTGAAACCCTGGGTCATTGTGCCTCATTTTGCCTACCGCGCCCGCGGTTGATTTTGTGCGGTCCGCGGTTCCTTACCGCGGCCGCGCATCATTTTTCGCGTTCCGCGGTGAACCTGAATCAGAGGGTGGGTAGTCTGAACCCCACCTCACCGCAGCCACGGTTGATTTTTCGCAGTCTGCGGTGGTCTCTTTGCGGCCGCGATGCTTTTTTCGCGGTCAACTGTGTCTTCACCGTTTCTTCTGGTACTGATACTAACAAACATTAACTGAATTCTCCTTGCAAACAATGGTTAAATCAAGAGGAGATGGTGACAAATAGAAGGGTAGAGCAGAGTCCTCCCGGGGTAGGGGACGAGGCATGATCAAATTGACCCCAACAGTTCATAAAGCAATTGGGGAAACCAGAAAACTAATCAAGGCTGCGAATAGAGCTGCTTCCCTTTCTGAGGGAAGTGAGTACTTTCCCTCCCGGGAGGCATCTGAGTCTGATTCAGTGCCAGAGTATGCACCTGACTTGCCGTAGAGGCTTCGTTTGAGAGATTCACCTACACCTCCAGGCTCTCCTACTGCTCGTGCTTCAGTTCAGGTTCCATCTGAGTCGTCTGAGGGCTCAACAGAGAGCAGTGACAGTACAGCCTCTACTTCACATACAGCTTCGTCACCCGGTGAGGATCCCATTGACGAAGAAGAAGGGGGAGAACCCCAACCTGGGGGTGTGGAGAGAACTAGAAACCCCGAGGTGTGGAAAAAGAGGTTTGTTAGTGAGCTGGCATACCACAAGTTCTGGGAATGGTGGCCTCTGAGGTCGCTTATTATTGAACGCCAGTTCATACAGAGGGATCTCCTACCTGACAACCCTAATGTGAAGAGGCAATTCAGAGAATGACCGGGGTGGGATCACTTCACTAGCAGGGTGCCAGAGGCAAACGAGCACTTAGTCAAAGAGTTTTACGCCAATGTTGCCCATATCAAAAAGAATACCAAAGTGACTAAAGTGCGAAACTTAAAAGTGATGTTCGATGGAAAAACAATAAATGAGTACCTGGGCTTTCCTGAGGAAGATGAATCATTATACTTGGAGAAATTGGCACTTGATGAGGCAGCCCGTCCATGGTTAGCATCCTATTTGGCTCTCCCGGGCACCACCCCAGCATGGTTGACAGCAAGAGTTGCAATCTTGAGGAAGACTCTAAATTTTGAGGCAAAGGGGTGGGAGACTTTTGTATGCAGCAGGCTAGACCTCACTATCCATGAAAACTCTATGCCGGTCTCCCGGGCGATATTGGTGGCATCTATTATGGCGGGGTTCCCGATCAATATCGGGAATGTTATGTCTAGGGTGATCTCTAGGGTGGTCAATGAGGGTGACTGATCATACCCTTTCCCAAATTTTCTTACAATGTATTTTGAAGACCAGGACGTGGAGAAAAGGAGCTTTGACATGAAGGTGAAACCCAAAATGCCCTTTACCTGGTACAGCCTTAAAGCTGATGACAACCCTAAAGCCAAAGATTCTAAAGGAAAAGCCACTACTTCTACTGGCCAGTCTGATGAGCCAGTAGTGGTAGTCACTGCTTCCCAGCCTTCCCCTGCCATACCAGTTCCCACATCCGGGCCTTCTACTTCCACTGCTCCAGATATCTCATCATCCTCAGCCTACCCATTGACTCCACATCGTTTGAGCCAAACTCTTGCCAGTATCAACAACTGGATACAGGCAGCTACTTCTAAGCTGTCTGTGCTTTCTAGCTCGATGGCAGCCCAATCTGTACCCCCACAGCCACAGGTTCCAACTTCAGTGGAGGAGACTCTCAAAGAGCTTCTGGACAACCAAAAGAAGCTCCTGGAGAACCAACAGTTGATTCTGGATGCTATAGGTGCTCACGGAAAGTCACTAAAGGAGCTGACCAAGGAGACAAAGAAGCTGAGAAAGACTCGAGCCTCAAAGGAGTCTGTGAAGGAGTTGAGGGGAGAAGTGGAGAAGATGAAGGCTGCTGATCAACTACCATTAGAGCTACTGTTGCATCAGACTAAGCCAGAGCAGGAGCAGGAGTTGGGGAGGGCACCAAAGAGGAGGAGAGTGATCCCCCAGGCAGACGATGCAGTGATTGAGTTGGAGGACCCGCAAGGAGGTTCCTCTAGCCAGCCTCAGGTCCCAGAGCAGTCACAGGACCCAGGCTCATGATCCCATGCAGACGGAGGACCCATAGGGAGTTTTCTTTTCTCTCTATTCTCTTTGAGCTTATTTTTGGCTAGTTAGCATTGAGGACAATGCTAGCTTTCATTTGAGGGGGGTAGCCCTATTTTGATTATGTTGGACTGTAATTATGATACTATTTTCCTTTTTGTTATGATTTTTCATTTTGGTATGTATATAATTTTACCAGTTTATTTCACTTTTCGTATTTTACAATCTTGGTTTGTATATAAAGTTACTTCCTTATGTATATTCGTTTACTATTGTACATATTCAGTTTACCTTCCGTATTTTCTTTCATAGCTTCTTACTTCATTTTGGTAGTTTCTTTTTCAGTTTAGTAGCTTCTTATTTTGAGTTTTGCATTCAATAAGCCTTTGGTTTTCTTAATGTCACGATTCTTTCCAAAGGTGGAGTTTGTGTGAACCGGGTGGCTCTTCCTGATGATGGATGGCATGACAACCTTCTCAAGGGTTTGAGTCCATTTTTCTTCTCGTTTTTATGTAAATAGTAGCTAGTGAGTAATAGTGCCTCAAGCAAAGTTTCACTTGGGCCTAACACATTTGTCTTTGACCTTATGGTTAAAAACAAATTGGTGTGTATAGGATGGTGACAGTTGTGACCTTGAGACTCTTGTGTTGGATAATAATCATCAACTGGTTTTTCGGGACCATTTGCGTTGCTCAAATCTTAGCTAAGGATGTTGTGGGCCCCCGACTCTATCTCGTTAGCAATCCTATAGCTTGTGTGGTGAGAATTTGATTTGCAAGTCCAAGTCCCGTGCCATTGAGTCTAGAACTTGCCCTGAATGTTTGTCTAGGCGAAATTGTAAGTGTAGTTTGACTTGAGAAGTGATTATAGGCTCTCCTTGATTCGAATGGTATCTTGAAAACATCCATAGCCTACCAATGATAATATCCCTAGTCAACCCCTTTGGGCCATAGCCCTTTTTCTTTCAAAGACCGTGATACAAGCCTTTACCCGTTCTAAAAAGACCCTCTCTTGGCACCCGATCTTTCCTTAGCACAAGGCAAAAGCATAAGTTTAGGGGGAGAGACGGGGAATGAAAAAAGTTGTAAAAGGTACATGATGTTCTAAACGTCAATACCACACAAGAAGGGGGTGATTTGTGTGGTACCTAATTTTCACACTAGAAGAACCTGGTTCTTCTAGATGTACTTACTATGACTGTTTGCGGAATTAAGAGTGCATAAAGTAAAGAACACAGAGTTTTTTACATGGAAAACACCTGGCTCAAAAGGTGAAAAAACCACGACCTACTACTCAGTAGGATTTTCCCAAACTTCCACTAAAATCACTGAGCCAAAAACAGCATTTACAAACTCTTGTAAACCTAAGGATTAAACTCTAATCCCAGTGTGGCACACAGCCTCAACTGTTGCGACACCTTCAAGTTAACTCTAACTTGAATACTCAAAGTACCTAATACAATTGCTTCTATAAAATCTGAAAGGTACAATATGAAAAACACCTATTACAATTAAACTAGAAATAAAGAAGGACACAATGGAATTGGTTCTTCACTCTTGGTTCATGTAGCTTCAGATTTGCACACTTGAATCACACTCAAATTGCTTGCAAAATTGCCTAGCTCTTTTGCTCTCAATTTAGTTTAACTTCTGTGTATGTGCAATACCTGTAAAAGAGAACAATCATTATTATTTATAGAGTTAGTAATCAGAGTTTGAGTAAAACTCGAATTGTTGATCCTTCATCAAATTCGAGTCCTAGAACAACTCAAACTCCAATCCATATCCTTGATCCGGATGTAGTTCTCTTTACATAAGGAGACTTCAACTCCTTATCCTATGCAACCTTTTCGATCAACTCAGAAGATATTGTTGCTGATCCTTGAGACTTATCTTCTTCACACGTATGTCACATGTGTAAGCATATCAACACTGTGTCTCACATGATGGACCTGGTTCATGACTGAGTTCATTTTGTCAATCTTCAAAACTTCATCTGAACTTGGGCCAACAAATTCCCCGTTTTTGATGATGACAAACTCTGTGCTTTTATTGATCAGAGACCCTGTGGAACTCAGCTTAATTTTTACACTTTAATTTAACTTATCATTAAGGACCAGGTTTAATCAGGTTATAAACATCACATTTTTTAGAATACAAAGTAAAGCACAATGTCTCTTCCCCCTTTTGGCATCATCGAAAAGTTACATTTTATTTGAATCCCAGATGTTAATTATTACTCATGGCCATTGGGGCAACTGCAAGTGAAAACATGATTTAGTTAATCAATAATCAGTTTCACAGAAATTTAACTATTAAGATCAGAAGTTTCATAGAACAAGAGAAAACAAAGCACATTGTCATTGATTAGGAGATGATTCTACAAAACAGACCACAAAAAGAAAAACAAACATCCAACTATGAGCAAAAAAAATAGAGAAAAGTCCCGAATCTGGGTCACTGAAGGGGTTTCTAAACTGGTTCTAGGGCTTGGAGGAACTAGAGGGTTGGGATTGAAGGAGATTGAGCATTGTTTGGAGCATCCCTTCACTCTTTTCTTTTTCCTTTGCTAGCTCATCTTTGAGACCATTTCTTTCACTTTCTAGTTCAGCAATGCGAGCTTGGAGCTTAGCAATTTCTGCATCTTTTGTTCCACACTCTAGAACCAATGCCCTAACTTTGCTGTTCACAGGAGTCTTCAAGGATGAACCAGGTTCAACTGGGGCTACCCTTAGCAGATAGTCACAAGCCTGCAGAGTTTTGATTCCAAAGTGCTCTTTGTTGGAGGCCATCTCCCACTTTTTCAATGGCACATCTAATCCAAGACAGTTGTCAGTATAAACCCATAAGGTGTGGCATGAGCCTTGGAGCCATTTATCACTCTATCCAGTAGCTTGACAATGAAAGCAGGCCAGTTAATCTGCTTTCCTGTCACAAGACACTCCAGAAGGACCAAGTCCATGTAGTTAGCAGTATGCCTCCTCTCCTGTCTGGGCAGCAGACACTTGTTCACAAATTCAAATAGCACCTTGTGCTTAGGCTTCATCTCACTCTTTTTCACAAACCTAGCCTCAGGCACTTCTTCAGCAGACTTGGTATCACAAAAATTTCTGGTGATTTGGAGAGCAGAAGGGAGAGAATCTAGACAAGGCCATCTTTGCCGAGTATAGTGATCATAGCCCTCACAGGGTATGTCTAGAATTCTGCCCAATTTAGGTGCATCAAACTGCACCTTTACTCCCCTCACCAAGCTTGTAACAACCTCATTCACTACTGTGGCATTTGCCATAAACTCTATCAGCTCTTTTCTTGCCAGCCTGCCATCCAGTTGAAGAACCATGTCCTTCCACCCTTGTGCATTCAGGGCATCAACCAATCTCGTCATGCCTGGCTCCTCCAGGTCTTTCAGAATTCTTCCTTTCAATATCTTTCTCCTGCCAAAAAGGACAAATCTGTCCTGTTCCTTTTCAGATTCCTCTTCTTCTTCCTCTCCACTCCATGCTTCTTCTTCAGGAACTTTCACTTGTTTTCCTTTGACTGCAGATCTGGTTCTTTTTGCCAGGAATGGTTCAGCAGATACAGATTCTGAAGACTTCTTGGTGGAAGTCTTAGATTTCTTTGGTGTAGGAGTGGGAACCTTCTCAGTTGTACCTCTTTCCTGATGGACCAGTTCCATCTCCTCCTCCTCTTCTTCTGCAGCCACAGAACTTTCCACAACTTTAGCTTTTCCCTTTTCCTTCTTCTTTTTCTTGCTTGCCTCTAGGGCTTTCTGCAGTTCAGCCTCACTTTGCCTTACCCTGCTTCTAGTAGCTCTCACCTTTGGTGCTGAAGGGACAGTAGACTTAGGAGAAGACACCTTGCTCTTCTTTGTTGGGTTAGAGGCAGTAGGAGCCTTTTGAGAAGAAGCTTTGCGCTTCTTGGGATCATAGCTTGCTCCAACTTTCTTCAGAATGTCAGCCAAGGTTTCTTCCACAGATGAACTAGGTGCATCTTGTTGTTCACTCAGGTGCACAAGACCTTCAGCAGCCTCCCCAGATTCACTTCCCCCTAGCTTGTTGCCACTCTCCTCAACTCCTCCACAAATTGCAAGAATTTCACCTTTCTTTTTCTTTCCCTTCCTCTTCGATTCTCCCTCACTTACATCTCTCACAGATCCCACTAACACAAACCTATCATCTACTTTCTCCACTACATCAGAAAAAACATAGCATGTATTTACCTCTTTAGGGGTTTCTTGATTCTTGTCTGATTCAGAAGACCCACGTTCTTCTCCATCGCTTGCAGAGACAAAAGCTTCAGACTCGGAGCTTGAGTCAGACTATTCCTTTTTAGAGCTTTCCCCTCTTTGACTCGCTTTCAATTTTTCGTTGAGAGATGTTCTCAGAGCACCAG
>NW_017678301.1:0-4389 GCF_001879085.1 Nicotiana attenuata
CGGATATGCAAGACAGTGCGACGCCGAAACTTACCAGCATCAATCATGTTAACGGAAAGCTGCCAAAATAAATCTGGCAATTAATCGAGGATACAGCGCGAAAAATCCCGGCACGTATCAAAGAAGAGGCTGATCTTAAAATATTAGCTAATCAAGAGATTTCTTAACCTCATATAAGACTGTACCAAGAGTAGGACTCCCCTACTTATAAAGGAGGTCTGATCGTTTGTAAAAGACAATCAATTTTTTACGCAACATAAAGGCAATATACTATTCTTAAATCTATCTTTTAATTATCTTTGTTATCTGTTCATACGTCAAGTTTGACAATCAGAGTTCAAGGGTGTTGATCTATGAATACTCGAGGGCCAAGGTTATTCGATTCGTTGGTTTGCAATTTTATTCTTTATCATCAAACATTTCAAAAATCTAATCTAAATCTCCGTTAAGATTTGTCTCATGTTGATTCAGAGTAATCCTTAGACACGTTAGGGTTTAATTGGTATATACCCTATTTATTACCTATGCAACGTAACCGGTAGTGTATATCTCTCTCATGCCTTTCTTTTGTCACCTTTACTAAACAGCACTAGCAACACGCTCCTAAAGAAGAGTCCTTTGCAATCTTTATTCGTGATTATTGTACTTTGATGCGCTGTCATTTTTATATCCCTAGACAGATGTTGTATCATTTATTGGACTCACTTTAAAAGCATATGAATCTGTATACTCATTGAAGATGCACTTGACCGGACATGGCGCTGAACCAGTGGACTGGAGCACAACAATAGTCTTATATACTTTATTTTATTTAAGTTTATGTATATTACGATTTTAATACTTGACACAGAAAAAGCTTATCTCTCTGATATTAGCGTAATAAGAAGGTTAGCATATGGAAATCATGGTTAAGAATATATAAATAAATAATTAAGTCGGTAGTGAGGGATCAAGTTGTAATACAGGCTTGCACACCTAACGGCAGACATAGCTGTGGAGTGCCAAATCAATACGACCTCACAAGTTTAGATACGAGTTGCTCGGTATATATTTCTTAGAGGTTTAAGATCACTTTTTGAGGCATTTGACCTTATATGTGAGACCTAGTGTTTGTGATGTGCTAGAAAGTGCATTCCGAACACACATTCAATTGGTGTACTATTCGCAATTGACACAAACAAGCGCTTAAGAGGTCCAAAATTCAGTATTAAATACCTGATACGTTAGAAATAATTGGTATTTAATAGGAATAGATTGTGTAACGGCTCATTTTAATATCATTTATTGTCCATAATTGTCTCATTAAAGCTTAGGTTTCATTCTTTATCTAAAATCAACTATAAAAGGAGGAAGTTGGTTTTGGGAATAAGATCATTGTGGAACATCATACTGAAATAAAAACTTGTTCGCTGCTTTTAATTATTACATCAGAAAGCCTATTATTCTTTTTTGGTCTCTTGATTATCAGTACCCGATTTTTCATCTCAAATTCTAGTTTAACCGAAATTATATTATTTTGGTTAAACAAATTGGTTCCGTTACCCGGACTAATTCTGATAATCTATTTCTTTTTAAGTTACATTCTATCTGTTGTTCATCAATGTTAAACACGAGCATATGTTAATAACAGTGAAAACAACCTTGGGAAACCGTAAAATCAAATGCCATTCAAGACAAGGAGACATTTGCTAAGAGACTTTAAAAAACATGGTTGTCGCCTTCTCTTACAAAAATTCGACACACGTCAAAGTAATCCTCGGGTGAAGTGCACTCCTAAATCACATGCTGATGAGCAGAGCATCAGCAAATTTTGGACGCCGAGCACCTAGAAAAGCTCTGAGCAAACAACATATCGATCTGTCATGCACGGGTTAGCTCCCACAAGCTCTTTCAGGAGGCGCTATATTAGTTATTAGCCGGTTACCTGCTTCTGCGCCGTCCCCACGATTCATACCTATATCTTTGCTAATTAACATAACGCTGGAGAATTCTCGTCTCTGGCCTTGTTTAAATCTCAAACGAAGGAACCCTCCGCCATGATGAAAAGATACCACCGGAAGAAAATGAATCCAGGTAATAAGACAAATAATTCTTATTTTACCAAATATTTGGTACTACAACTTTGCTAGATCAACAGCTCAATAGAAAAACCCAAATAACGAGCGCATCGAGCAAAATCCTTCTGTGGTTTCCCTTCCTCTCGCATAACCAGAAAGACTATGCAGCACACCATATCTGGTAATAAGGGGTAAGTATTCAGTTCAAAATGAAGTTGGACCTAGGTCACAAAAAATATCTGAGCAATCTGTATCACTTGTTGATTTAAGAGATGTCCTTCATTCTTTATAACCTTTTGTGGCTCCTGAGTGCGCCTTAATGAAAGAATCTGCAAGCTAGCAAATGAAGTTTGAATAGAGTTTTCAAGGCAAGAGAATACCAGGTTAGTGCACCTTGGTGAGTGTTTCACCAAATTTTTGACCAACACGGACTCAATCTCATGCTTGGTTAAATCATTTCCTTTGACCCCTGTAGTAATGCTGTCACATGGTCACTGGATCGGTTGTGCCGTCATATTTTGAAATGTCAGGCATTTTGAACTTTTTAGGGATTGAAAGGGGAGCAGCACTTGGTTTCCAAGGTTGTTGTGAATATTTATCCGCATCTATTCCTTTGATTATTGGGGGAACTCCAGGGATTTGCTCGATGCGCTCGTTTTGTTCTTTGAGCTGTGTCTGCAAAGTTAGTACCAAATTTTGTAAATAAGAATTATTTGTATTACCTGGATTCATTTCTCGTGGTTCAATGGGGGTTCCTTCGTTTGAATTAACAAGGCCAGAACGAGGATTCTCCAGCATACTGTTATTAGGCGAAGGTGTGGACGGCGCATCAGGTAACCGGCTAACTAGCGCCTGAAGAGCTTGGCTAACCCGTGCATCAATTATTCTTTGCAGAGCTTCTTCTGGTCCCTCAAAATGTTCTGATTGCTCTTGCTCATCAGCATGTGATTTAGGAGTGCCTTCACGAGATTGACGTGGTGAATTTTGAAGAGAAGGGACCACGTTAAAGTTCTGCAAATCTCCTTGATCTTGATGCATTTGATTTTCACGGTTTCCCAAGGTGTTTTCACTGTTATTATTGTCGTGTAACATGATGATAACAACAGATAGAATGTAACTTAAAAAGAATAGATTATCAGATTCCCGGTAACGGAACCAATTTGTTTAACCAAAAAATATAATTTCGGTTAAAACTAGAATTTGAGATGAAAAATCGGGTTACTGATAATCAAGAGACCAAAAAAGAATAATAGGCTTTCTGAGAATAATAATAAAGCAGCGAACAAGTTTTTATTTCAGTATGATGTCCACAATGATCTTTTCCCAATACAACTTCCTCCTTTTATAGTTGATTTTAGATAAAGGAATGAAACCTAAGCTTTAATGAGACAATTATGGACAATAAATGATATTAAATGAGCCGTTACACAATCATTCCTATTAAATACCAATTTTCTAACGTATCAGGTATTTAATACTGAATTTGGACTCCTTTTTGTCTTCAGATCCATGTTTTCAATGCCTTTTGATCCACTGGCTTTAAATGACTCGAATTGATACGAGACTCGTATCTAAACTGCTTCTCGTGCCTGTTTCACTTCCTCTTCTCGTACCTGTCATCTCCCGTACCTTTTTCTTAATTGTTATACTTTGACTATTTGTCCAGTCCACGTGTCACGCCACGTCATCTTCAATATAAATTCAACTTTTTCCCAATACAAAATCGCTTTCTGAGTGTTTAGCTTTTGTGAGAGGAAAAAGAGTCGGTTACGTTCTAGGATAAATAGTACTATAGAGAAATAATCAGAGAAGGGCTTTGAGAATTGAACAAAGAATGTTAATCTTTTTTCTCCGCAAAATGGAAAGCAGTCTCAAGGGAGAGCGTATAACTAAAGATTGAGACAATTAAGGTCGACGCTATATACGAAGGAACTTAATAAACGGTGAATACTCTAGCCACATCACATGCCACCAAATCCGAAATGTTGCGATTTGGTTTTTGCTGTTTTACTTACCTTGCTAATTTGACAAAATCGTCTACACTTCTACAAATTTTGTTGCTTTATTAAAGGAGAATCTGAAACCAAAATAAAGCGACGAATTTGATGCGATATGCATGTATATAGGCCACTATAGTTTTAAATGGAGAAGTGACGTAAGAGATGGTTTCAAGTAAGAGGTCAATTTTTGTTGATTGATAGCCAAATAAAAAATATTTATTCAGAGAACACAGTACTTAAAATCTATATATATATATATATATATATATATATATATATATATATATATATATATATATATATATATATATATATATATATATATATATATA